>NC_056732.1:91872325-91879825 GCF_019279795.1 Protopterus annectens | reverse complement strand
AATATTCTCATTAATGATTTTACTAAATATGTACCCAATTCAGGTCAGATAACTTATTTAGGTATAATACTATCTAAAGATATTAAATCTATTATATATAATAATTATAATACCTGTTTTCTTAATATACAAAATCTTTTTAATACCTGGAATAATATGTTTTTTACTATGGAGGAGAGACTTACAATTATTAAAATGATAATATTCCCCAATATTTTATACTTAATACAATCAATAATACTTCCACCTACAAAAATAATTATCAAGAAACTGAACACACTAATGTTAAATTTCTTATGGGCACCTAATAGACCTAGGATTGTATTAAAGAAACATACTAATAGCTGGTCTCAAGGGGGTATTTCTTTTCCAGACTTTAATTTATATACTATCTCTTCTATTGTAAAAGTTATTACTTTATTAATAGATCAGTCATATGTCACAAAATGGAAAGATTATTGGGAGCTAATTAGTATACACTTCATGAAAATCTCCTTAACACATAAAAATATGATTGTAAATAACTCCATGTTATGGTTACTAAAGGAATTTTGTACTTCACCTATTACACCTAAACATATGGTTTGTTACCCATTAAATATTATTATTAGTTATCGTAACTTTATATTCATGCACCCTAAGTATAGGGAATGGAATTTTATTGTATTTCCTATAATGTATACTCAGGGTATGCTTTTGTCATCTACTTCTGAAGGAACTCATTTAGCTATAGATAATGATCTAAAGTACTGGTATCAGTTGATATCTGATAATAAAGTTAAAAATCTAGATTTCTTAAAACAAGAATTTGATCTAAGAGAAACTTGCTGGTTAGAGGTTCAGACCTTTAGACAACATCTCATTAATAAAATAGATTTAATGTCTACAACTGTTAAAGAATCTATTCCAACACTGATTGATTACTTGATATTAAATTTACAACATAAAGTTTCTGATAAAGGAAAACTTTCATACATACATAAAGTTATCAGACAAGAAACTTTTTACAGTGTAGATTCATACTGGAATTATTTCACTTCTATTAATGGGGACCCACCAAATCAACAAGATAAATATATATTGGAATCTGCTTATAGAACTACGTCTTCCATTGTCTGGAGACTTTATACATGGACATTTTTACATAGATCTTTTTATACACCTTTGATGATGAATAAAATAAATAATAAAGATAATCTATGTAAGAGATGTAATGTAGAAATTAATGCTGACTGGGCTCATATGTTTTATGACTGTATAAAATTGAAAGAATACTGGAAGTCAATTAATGAATTTTTGCAAGCTCTTTTTACAGATAATTTCATTATTTCTAAATCTCTTATATTATTCAACACACCTGTACCTCAAAGTGTTAAAAAGGTTAAGCTTCCCTTGTTATGGTCTATTCTAGCAGTGGCTAGGAAAATAATAACTAGAAATTGGATTTCAGATACACCTCCTTCGTTCAATTAATTTAAAAATGTTATGAATATAGTGTGCCATATGGAAATAAACACGATTAGGACTAGAACAAATAGAAAAACATCTTATTTTATTGTATGGGATAATTTACAAAATTTGTTAAAAAAATTTTAATGTCAATAGCATGGTATTTTAGTTTAATTAATTGATCTGATTGTAGTGGATGTCTTTGTAAATACTTTAGTTGTTTTGTTGAATATTATAATAATACCTATTTTTAATTACTTGTATAAAATTGTTATGATATTTCTCTTATATGTTAAAACAATAAACCTGTTTTGAAAAAAAAAAAAATGCCCAGATTCACCAGTTGGACTGGAGAGTACACCACTGCCCTTTGGACATGCATGAATAGGTAGAGTAAGCTGTTTTTCTGATTTCTGATTGGCTGGTGGGGACAAATAGAGAGCCTTGTCCTTCTGGACAGTACAGGGGGGGGGTCTAGTGCTAGGGTTAATTAGTGCTTGCTATGAGTTTTAAGCAAGTGCTTGACTGTGAAATTAATGGTTTGAGTGCTAAAGTTGAAGGTTTGTCTAGTTCCAAGGGGAAAAATTTAAGAGTAGACTTTGTGGAGCCGAGAATAGTTTAACTCTAGCTAGGCAGTAACCGCACTCTCCAAAGCTAAGAATACAGCATCCATGGGACCAGATGACATCCCAGGCTGTGTACTACATGAACTACAAAATGAACTGGCACCTGAAATAAGACTGAGAAATCCAACAGCCCAAAGCGGATGGTGAAACAATGAAGCCCAAGGAACGATCGTTTAAAATCGCAGTTTATTACACACAGCTGGGTTTTTGGCTATGAAATAAGTCTGACCTACCATAAGAGCTTGAAACTCAGGTAACTCTTCTTGCAATTCAGCCATTTAAGCAGGTTCATATGGAGCAAAATTTAATTTATCCAATTCACAATTAAAATCTCAAAGAGGCACCACCTATTTTGTAGAAGCTTTTGTACACAACATCCATTTGAGAAACATTTTCACATAAGATTACAGTGAAAGAAGGGGATCCATGTGCCAACATGCTGAAATGGTAGGCAAATGAATCTTGATGGAGGAGTAAGACAGGGACAGAGGATTGTAAGTTTCAAATGAATGCAAATCCAGAGAAATGTTAGACCTGAAAAGATGCTGCTTTCCTGTCTTAGCACCAACTAGAAAGTCTTTTACATCTACTCATATATATTATAGTAGCACATTTTCCTTCCTCCCTTAATACCTGTTGCATATCCTCAGAAAACTTCTGTTTAAAACATATTAGGATTCTTTCATCCAGGCAGTTAAGCTCCAGTTGTTTGGTGCTGGGATGTATCAAACACCCCTTGTCCTCTGTGTGAGTAGTTACAGTCTGTGAATAACCTTGTGTTAATTGCCCTTGGCCATTGCCAATAGAAGGGAGAACCACTGTTTCCTGGGCCAAAAGGAAGTCTTTACATGACTCTGGATTTTTGTGGAATGGGTGGAAAAGCATACATGATTGGTCTTGTCCAAGAGGAAAAAAAAATCTGTTTTTCAAGGTTTCTTGCATGGAGTCCTGGAGCAGAATTTAGTTAGCTGTTTACTGTGACTGGAGGCAAAAAGATCTATCTGAGGTCTTCTCCATAGATGGATCATTTCCTGGATGATCCCATGATTCAATTTCAGTTTTAATTTGTGAAGCTCTGTCCTGGTCCTGCTCATTTTGTCTATTACAAGATTTTGCTCCGACAGTAACCATAATGCCCGCATAGTGAGACTGCAATGAAAAGCAATATTTTTATTTTTTTAAATTTCCATTCTTTACTGGGATAGTCTAGCTGGGTTTGGTATTAACTGCTTTTCAACAAAGGCCTGGGGAGAGAAGCTCCAAATATTGTTCCATCAATAGTTTAATGAGAAATTGGATAATTATATCTAGTATAAGATTATGCATAAATGAGATTAAGCGATAACATATAAGAAGCAGATATTTATACAAATAAAGTGTATGAGCAGCAATGACTTTACTTTATGGGAATATATTAATATCAGTGTAGGTCCCTGCTGCAGTAAAATCATTGTTTGCAAAAAAAATTTTTCTAAGAGGAGAGAAAAATCATATTAGGAAGACAGTAATGGTGAGAAAGATATAGCTGAGTGAGAGTAGGAGCATATTATTGTAATGAGAAAATCAGAAGTGAGGGAAGGAGTGCAGACAGGATTTATTCTTCAGATAAGAAAATATGAAATATATTGGTATTATGGCAGTCAGCCTTGTGAGATGCAGGAGCAGATCCATTTATATCCTTGGCTACCAAGGGCTAGTCTGCACAGAGGGTAGGATATGGTTTCCCCGTTTGTTTATGTATCGCATCACCATGGTGTTATCACTAAATACTTGTAATGGTCGACCAAAGATGATTTACAGTGATGAGAGAAAATTAAAAAAGCTGTTTTTTTTGACCAAGATAAACAAAAATAATGTCCATGAAGACCTTTACAAAAACATTTGTGATGGCTGTTAACTTATACTGATGTGAAATTATAACTTTCAATGCAGATAAGCACTGTGCTACTTGTTTAAAAATAAATTATTTATTGAAATTTGTTAACCGGGTTAGTCCAACTGAGCCAGAGGCCCATTTTCAGTGGAGACCTGAAGAGAAAAGCTCCAGAAGTATTACATATTTTTACAATAAAAATCAAATCAAAAATAAAAATAAAAGTAAAAAATTAAAACCACCTTGAAACATAAGAAAATCAATAGTTATAGAATATCTGTATACAGAGTAGGTTAAATAATTGACAGGTCTGGAGAATATCACACATGAAATATATACAGATAGGTAAACCATTCAATCAAATTTTTTTTTTTTTAAATAAAGATCTGTATGAATATATATGCTATGGAAATGAGGGAGGTATAAAGGTATACAAGGCAGTAAATAGTAGAATAGGGAAAAGGAGTTAAAGTTGAGAAGAGAATGTTGTGTAATAAATAATACAGCATTATCCCTTTGTAGTGGTGCATTCTTTTTTTTTTTTTTTATAGTTCGTAGTGTAGTACTAACTTAACTGTCCTTGCGAGCCATTTTAAGCCTAGCCAATTATCCCTTGTGAGACTCAAACCCTGCACCTTGTGTTTGTAAGGCAAACACCTTAGCCATTAAGCCACCCTCCCAACTATTTTTCTTTTTTTTTTTTGGCAAATTACATATCGAGAGAAATTAATAGGTGGAAATGACATAGTACAACAACTGCTATTATTTTCACTTCATGTATCAAAGCGTAAGTCATCTCCACCTATGGGCAGAAATAACAGCAATGAAGCCTACTCAGTCCCAGTTCAGTAACAAAATAAAAGCAGAAACTTGTGGACTGCATGAATTCCACTATACTTTATTTATAATAAAACATGTTTCGATGGTAATGCTGGGATCAAACTGGAAAGGGTAGTTTGCCTGGAATCATTACCACATCAAATAGCCTCATAATGTGATGACAAAACCTAGCTGGAATGTGCATAAGTAGAACATGTAGTTAAGGGAAAAGTAATGGGGGAAAGTGTCAAAAGAAACGGGGTGCATCTGTTTGTATTGCACTACAAAGGACAAACTTTCTTTTAACCAGCTGTGCTGTATCTTCAAAGTGAAGTACAGACTCAAAGTCTCCAAAAAGTAGTTTTTGGCAGCAGTAATGGATAAAGTAAAAGGTTATAACAGTGCCTTAGAGATGCATATGCATAAGTTGTGAAGCATGATTAATAAATAACAATGACCCAAAGTAGCAGTTGTCATGCTGAGAAGATGCATTGATTATGCAAAACATATTGACTCAGTGAATGATTGTAATGGCTTGCTAACAAAAGACACTGGAGAAGAGAGTGTGAAAGTCAGAGACAATGACCTAGAATACTTTTAGATGTCTCAAGACAGTAGCATCACCTGAAATGTAAAAAAGCTTCCATTGGATACCAGTGCTTAAACATAAGATGCAGAGTTGATACTCATACATAATGATGGTCAAGACGTCTGAAGATTATCAAAAATATGTACACTAGTCTATTTATGCAACCTCTGTGCAATCATAAAGATAATACTGCCAGGTTCATCACAGGTGCAGAGGAATATGTGGGACAATTTATCTCGTTTGTAAGCGTCTTGTTAAATGAAAACAAAGAAATCATGCAAGACTACATAATGCAATTTGTAGAGATCAGGGGAGACCTCACTACACATAACGCAATTTGTAGAGATCAGGGGAGGCCTCATTACCATGTCCTACAATCTGTATGGCGCATAATAGTTGCCATGTTTGCCTTCCTTCAAAGACATTGATTACGTAAGTCGCATCTAAAAGCTTTTCAGCTGCCAGAATGCAGTTATTAGGGGTATCTGTCACTCTTTTGCAAACCACAGTTGCATCTACACAAATCAACAGCAAATAGAATCAACTCAGAAGTCATAATACTACCCTCCCCACATCTGACCACCTAGCAGCATCCTTCAGTCTGCAAAAAACAGTTTACAACCAAGGTGATCTACACAATTGTGCACACTTACTGAAAAGAAAGAAGCCTCCAGCAGAAGAGCATGCACTGAGACAGGATGAAAATCATCATGCACATGTTAGAAGACTATGGACTTCAATTGGGTTACCTTCTGGTGTCATTCAAAGGGGGTGCAATATATGTACTAGCCTGGGAAGAGATGACAGCTGGTCCTAACTGTTTTGCCAGGGATGCCTGCACCTCTTCACCCAGGCTTGTGTATACTGGCTAAAACCTTGTCAACCCACATAGTGCCTTTTTTGGCCAATGTTAGTCTTCTAAAGCATAAAACTTTCAACATGGCTGAACAGAATCTGAACAACATTACAATAGTGCTGCTTAGCATTAGGAGGCCTTAACAAAAAACTCCACATCCTAAAAGCACTATGTACTCAGGAAAACATCAATATATGTGTCGTCACAGAGATCTGGTTCAAGACCAGTGAAAGCACTCCATCAGCGCTTCAATACCCATCACACATACAGCACATGATATTAGACAAAGGCACTAAAGATGGAGATTTTTTTATATTCTTTAAACAAAAAAATGACATGGAAGTCCTCCACATTCAGCTTACTATAAATAAAATCTCTTATCGCATCGTATGCAACTGCAAGTTCTCCTCTATGTCCCACTCAGCTCATACCTCCTACATAACCAGTATGGAGTCCCTGTGTATTAAGTTAAACCCCATCCTCCTAGAAGACTTTGACTATCGCTTCATAAACTGGAAGGTATGCAAGTCCTCAAACATGTATCTAAAGAGAGTTCTGGACTTCATGAATACAAACTATCTGGTCCAATTGGTCCACACCCCAACCAGAGGCCATAAATTCCTGTCTCTCGTACGTCTGGTGCAAATCTGCTGCCCACCAAATGTTGTTTCCTCCTCAGTCAATTCATACCTTAAGTCAGTCACATTCACCTTCCGACTGAAGAATGAAGCCTGAAACATCCTCCAGTATTCAGGAACTACACAAAAGTTAATCTACAAACATTGAGTGATGACGTGGGTAAATTTGAAAGCCCCTTCTCCATGTGTATGATCCCACTGCTTACATGGAATCCTTTACTGCCAAATTCTGTCCATATGTAAATAGTTACACAGATACATTTATCCCCACCAGAAAAAACAATGCTAAATTCAAAAATAAAACCCTATGCTGGAACCCCAATATAAACAGGTTCTATACCAGAAGAAAAAAAATCACAGCACACAAAAACAAAGCTAAATCTGAAGAAGCCAAAATCACTTTTGATAAACTAAGCATGGAACTCTGGGTCTTGTTTAAATTAACCAAAGACAAATATGAGGTAAAAAGAGCCACCTATGCAAAAGACAACCACAAAGCCTTCTTTACCTATGCAAGAAATCTCAAGACACAATGCCTGACACTGCACAGAGTTAATAGTAAATATCATCACATGCTCAGACTCAGAGGAAATAGCAAATGTACTAGTGGACAAATTTAGCTACAACATCACCCTCCACTCTCCTCAAAT
>NC_056732.1:91717325-91867325 GCF_019279795.1 Protopterus annectens | reverse complement strand
GGTACACCTTGTTTGCTGTAGCATAGACTAGATCCAGGCCTGCTGAATCTAGCTTTATTTGTATGCTGCTTGTTTGCTTGTTATTTCCGTGAAACGCTAATTCCACCTAAAACGCGGCTTTTCAGCGCTTCTGTGGATCCCTAGTGATATCTGCTACTGTTTGTCATTTTTGCATTTAAGTTACCTGAAACACATTGCATTTAAGTTACCTGGCACTTGCTCACTAAAGCAATTATATAAGTCAGCACTAAAATATTAAAAGCACTACACCCTCACAAACTCCCCTTGAGTACCTCGTTCCCCATTGGCCCTTTTTTTTTTCAATTATAAAGGAATTCCCAATACTATTATAGCATGTCCAAAGGTCAGTTGTCAATCTCCGCTCCGGTCCAGCTGGTGAATCTCGGAATCTTGAGGCAATGTTACAACTGCCTCATGTACACAGACAACCCTCTCCTCCTCCCAACAAATTCCAACACATGTGAGAGATGCAACCATATAGCCATACTGGAGGCTAAGCTCTCTCAACTCAGTACTGGCGAAACCAGTCAGGAGGAGAAGGAAACCACACTCACTGCAATTACAATCTCACATAGACCTACCACGACAGCAAACCAAACACATAAACACACAAAAACATACTCGGAGGCTCTAAATAAAAATCTGCCTAAGCAGCAGAGACCTCCAAAGCAGACACCCAAGCAACCGCTACCCCAAAACAAAACTCGTGCAACACATAGCTCACAAAGCCAGTGTGCTGAACAGTCACAGCCCTTAAGGCTAAACAACACACCTGATACACTTGTAATAGGTGACTCTATCATCAGGCACACTGACATCCCGCTCACCAGGCTGAACAAGGAGAAGGTCACAGCGAGCTGCCTGTCGGGCGCTAAGATTCACCACATAAAACAAGCACTCAGGTCACTCCAAGGCAAGTACAAATATGACTCAGTCATTGTCCACGCTGGTGTGAATGACCTGAGACGTACCTCCCTGGACTACATGAAAAGAGACATAGAGGAGCTCTCTGAGCATGTAGCCCAGGCCGGTATGACCCTGACCTTGAGTAGCATCTTACCCTCACCAAGAATGATGCCACAATATGAAGACAAAATGATCAATTCCAACAATTGGCTTAAGTATTGGTGTCATTCAAAGGGGATCTAATGCATCTCAGCCTGGGATGACATGCTCGACAAGCCACGATGCTTCGCTAGGGACGGCTTGCACGTCACCCCTGGGCTTTGGGATATTGGCAAAGGCTCTTGCTACCCCCATAGTGCCTTTTTTAGGCAAGGCTCAAAAGACAAACCCACCTCCATAGGTATCACAAAGGATAAGACACTAAGAGTAATGCTACTCAATGCCAGAAGTCTAAACCTCAAGATGCACGCACTCGAAACTCTCCTTAGCATGGAGAACAACGATATCTGTGCAGTAACAGAAACCTGGTTCAAGGCTCCTGAGAGCACCCCCAGCACTACCAGGTTATACCTCATACCATGCTTTTCGGCCCCAAAACTTGGACCGTACTACAAAAGGAGGGGGAGTATCAATATTCGTCCAAGATGCCCACACCTCCAGGTTGGTGGCACAGCACGAAGCATCAGAGACTATCCATGTGCAACTAACAGTGGGTAAAACTGCCTTCCAGTTTATAGCCTGCTACAGACCACCCTCCCAAACCCAGGAACCCCACTCGGCCTTCCTGTGATCACTAGAAAATATGAAGGTCTCTCCAAACACCACTATATTGGGCGACTTCAACTACCCAAACATAGACTGGGAGCATTACTCTAGCTCCAACACCCTAGCCCAAAGGTTCTTAGAATTTATAAACTCAAATGCTATGGAACAACTTGTTACCACTCCCACAAGAGGGGAAAACATACTGGACCTGATCATCACCAACATGGAGACTCTATGCTCCAGACCAGAAGTGTATCCCTCACTGGTAAGATCAGACCATAAACTAATCTCACTGGATATTCACATCCCGACTCCACCCCCTGCCCTGAAAACCACAGTGAGAAACTTCTCTAAAGCAAATTTCACACTCCTCAAAACCGAGGTGGAATCCTTCAAAGCCCCCCGGGCCTGTGAAAAATATGGCCCAGACCGCAGAATCCTTTATAAACGCATTCTATGAACACCTTCAGGAATGCATGGATCATGCAAACCCAAATAAAACCAAGACCCAATCCTCCAAAGGCAGACGTCCTGTCTGGTGGACCTCAGCCATAAACAAACTATACAACAGAAGGAGGAAGCTACTACATGATAGAGCAAAATCCCAAAAAGGGAAGGCATCTCTGATCAGTATTGGCAAAAAACTATGGGCACTCATAAAATCGTCTAAGGCCAGCTTCGAGAGAAAAATTGCACAGGACACTAAGGATAATCACAAGGCTTTCTTTAGTTATGTTAGGAACCTGGGTGGGAATTCCCAGATATGCTCAGAATTAGTCCAAAATGACAAAAAATACACTGAACCCACAGACATTGCCAACATCCTAGCTGACAGGTTCAGCGCAAACCCCCCCCCACCACCACCACCAAAAGGGCAAATATTTATCCCAGCAGAGTGCTGCTCCCCTGACATCTCAGATGCTCAGGTAAGAGCTGCCCTCTCCACAGCAAAAAACACAGCATCAATGGGACCAGACGGTGTCCCGGGCTGCGTCCTACATGAACTCCAAGAAGAGATAAACCCAAACATAAAACTACTGTTCAATCTCAGCCTTACTACAGGATATGTACCCAAAGAGTGGCGTACAGCAACAGTGGTCCCTCTCCACAAAGGTGGTGCCTCAACGGATCCTGGAAACTATCACCACATAAGCCTGACTAGCTTTGGTCTGCAAAGCTATGGAAAGGATCATCATGGACCTCATAAATAAAGATATTGGGGACCAACAGATACTGGATCCTACCCAGTTCGGCTTTGTTAAGGGCAGATCCTGCCTCTTAAACCTGGTTGATTTCTTTGAAACAGTCACCAAGGCCATTGACGAGGGGAAGGTGGTCCACACAGCCTACCTGGACCTCGCAAAAGCCTTCAATACAATACCCCACTCGGGCATTATAGATAAGCTCACCAGCTTAAATATAAACCCCTATGTCACTAGATGGGTTGCAAACTGGCTCAAGGACAGAACTCACATGGTTAGAATTGCTGGAGCTATGTCAGACTCCAAACCAGTTACAAGTGGCGTCCCCCAAGGCTCAGTCCTGGGACCTCTCTTGTTCGGTATTTATTTCTCGGAGGTACAGGCCAACACAGAAGGACTGTGGCTGACTAAGTTCGCAAATGACTGCAAACTGGGCGCCATAATCGACTCTCCAGCTGACACAAGCATCCTCCAAAAGGGCCTCATAGAAACAGACAACTGGTGCAAGAGCCATGGCCTCAAGCTAAGAACGCCAAAAAGTCTATAGTCATCCCCTTTGGCAAAAACAAAGTGCCCACAAATTACCACATAGGTGGTAATCCATTGAGTACAGAAGTAGTAATTAGGGACCTGGGGACCCAAGTTGATAGCAATCTCTCATTTGACAACCACGTGGTCAAAGTGGCTAGAAAAACATTTTATATAGCCCACCTAATCATGAAGGGATTCACATCTAGATCAGGGGAGGTCATCGTGCCTCTTTACTCATCCCTCATCAGGCCCATAATTGAGTATAATGCCCCTTTTGGGATGTACCTTACCAGACACCTACAGCAACTGGAAAGACCCCAAAAGTACCTCACCAAGAGGATCATAGGGCTCAAACAGATGCCATATGCTGCCCGGTTAAAGAAACTCCAGCTCTACTCAGTGGCATACCGCCTGCTCAGAGGCGATCTGTGCCTGATGTATAAAGCCATGTCCAACCCGGAATTAATGGACATGCTGCACCTCAGAAAATCCAAATCCCATCGAGCTACGCGCTCGAGAGACTTGAACCTCAGCACTGAAATAAATAGGACATGCTGGAGGGAAAGATTCATAACCCAGAGGCTCCCTTCACTCTGGAATAAAATCACAGTCCAGGTTAGGCAGAGTCCCTCATTGACTCTCTTCAAGAGGAATCTTGATGAGTGGATGGGAGATCGTAGGTTTACCCCGGGTATCACTTCTGTGTCACTGTTAGACAGAGGCACAGTATACTAACCTCGAAAAAGGGCATAGCAAAATTAATTTAAAATGGGTGGCGAAAGCCAAACACACTCTGGCTAGGCTTATAAATGCCCTAGGGCAGACAGCCTAGTATGAGCCTATGAACCTAAACAAAATGCAGCAACACACTATTCAGTAATATAATATAGTCTACACATCTTATAAAGAAGGGCAACATTCAATCACATACCTGAATTAAATAAAAATAAAAGTATTTTCAGAACACTACATCCATGACTTGAAGCTACTGTGGATTATCCATCAACAAAACACATCCATCCAGAAACTGAAGGGGGGAAGAGTCGTTCCTCAAGTTGTGCAGCACCCTTGTTTTTTATGGTTTCTAAAAGCTGAGTTGAAAGACTTGGCTGAATGCATAATTAAAGTGGGCGTTTCCAGGTTGAAAGGACTGGAGGAGGGTGGTTCTTGGGCAGTACTTTTGCAGCAGCAAAGGCAAAAAATGAAGGGCGTTATTAGCAAACCTTTGCGGCACATTTAGACTGAAAATAGCACTGGGAGAGTATAAGAAGCTGGAAGATGGTTCACAGTACCGGACCTGTAAACACAGAGGATGAGGGAAACTGTCAAACTGATGATTTCAAGTAGCAGAGGGGATATTTTAGAGTAGTAGAGTCAAACGATAGGGACGAAACACATGCTTGGAATGAGGAAACATGTTCAAAAGCACGTAGTGGTCCTTTAACTACAGGAGAGATATGCTTAGTTTTCTGTTTCTTTCTCTGTGGGATGTCCACACAAAACACTCCTGGATGGTCAGGCCCCTGGCGACATTCAATAAGCATAGTAGGGATCTGCAGAATCCCCCTTGGCCCCTTGAATATAATCAGCCAAGGTTCCCTCAACATCAGCAGCAGATGTTCGTAAAGCTTCTGAGGATGTGCGATTAGTTAGGTCCATGCCGGTCACTGAAAAGGAATGCAAGGCAACCGCTGGACAATCCTCTGGGCTTTCAGTAGCTTTGAGAGAGACATCTGGGAGAGGCTGGACAGCAGCCATATCAAAAATATGCTTTCCGGCCTTCTTCATGGCAGACAAGTGACCCTCAGGACAGGAAGACTCCGCCATAGCACCTCAAGCCAACAGCTTAAAATGTTGTTTTTTTAAGGTAAACAGACAAATAGGAGAGATGACTAGGTAGGGTTTTGGGGACAAAAGCCTGGCAGACAGAACAATGGGTGTCTTTGTGTGAAGCACCCAAGGATAAAATACACTGGTCGTGATGGTCTTTATGGGGAATCTGCCTCCCACACTGACATTTCCCGTTTCTTGATGGCATGAACCCAACAGCACTAAATAAAAAGGAAAGCTGAGAAGAACCCCAACAGGGCACTTATTTGAAATGCGGCTTGGTAACCCGCACAGCAGAAGGATGTTCAGACCAACATTAAGTGATGTAATCTGGACTGGTGGCAAATAAGTTTTGAGTGTGTGCGTCTCTACATCTCCTTTATGCCCTTTGCCTTGTGCGGAGAGTGTATGTGTGATGTACAGTGCCTGTAAGTACTAAAAGCTTTGGTATACTGGCTGGACATTGAGCTATCCTTGGCAGGAGATCTCTTTGGTTATGAATACTGCAAAAGTGATATGGAAGGACATGACTTTTTCCAATGCATGGCAAGGTTTTGGGGGTTAAATGTTTCCAGTGTAACCGAGTGGGGCATTCACAGTCCATATTGTCCAGAGAGACAGGTTGGGGAACAAAAGCCATGTGAGGGGGAATATACAGAGTCATCCACGGATCCCTATCAGTTCAGCAAAAAATCAGTTAATTGAACGTCATTTTCAGTGCAAGTACATCAAACATGCCATTCGTTGAACTATTCATACTGAGATTACGGTACACCTAGGATTGGGAAATTTGCCCTTTTCCTACTGTAGTGCAATTTCGGAGTTGGTATATACATATATATATATATATATATATATATATATATATTAGCGGAGGGTATGGGGGGGTACAGCCCCCCCACATGAAGGGACTTTGATGAATGGCATTCCTGATGAAATCCCATTTGTTAAAGTGATGGTTTGCTGAAGTGATATAGACCCCCACCAACATAGTTGTGGAGTCTCTTGAAACTGAAGCTGCTCCAAATTATCACAAGGGCCTGTGACCTAATCTGGTAAAGGATAAAGAAACCACCACTAAGGGAGATACTGTAGTAGACGTACTGCTAAACCTGCAGTTGTCCATTCCAGTTACCACTGTTGGGAGTGACACCTTTTCAGGTGTAAAGTGTTCACTCAAAATATGAAGGAGGGTGTGGAAATGAACAGGTTATGTTTGATTATGTGCTTGAAGATTATATAAGTAACTAATTTGATGACAGACTACCTTGTGTAGGAAAGTACAGTTGTGTACACTTAGCATAAATGTAGATGTTCGAGTGTATTCACTGTTGCAGTCATCACACTTGGGTTATCTGCCTGCAGGTAGCCCTCAGTCGGCCCGAATACCAGAGATTTAGTATTTCTGTGTCGGTTGCTGTTGCTCCAAGACTGACGTCAGGTAGTCAGGGGTATAAAACAGGCAGCAGATGCCATTACATCAGTTTTTCTTGCCCCAAATGTCAGGAGCCCCCCAAACAGGGAGCTAAGTTATGGTGGAAAAAATACACCACCAGTAAAAAGTAAATACCAATAGCCCTGTAAAGGGTGAATGATAGAGAAGGAGAGAGACAAAGAGACAAGGGGGCCGGAGGGTGGAAAAGCAGGACTGCAACAGTGAATACACTTGAACATCTACATTTATGGTAAGTCTACACAACTGTACTATGTTCATGTTTCACTGTTGCAGTCATCACACTTGGTTTGATGCCCAAAGATGAAGAATGGGTGGAGGCAGTCAAGAAGAGATGGGGCTGGCTAGTATGCCCTGCAGGACTGCTGTTGCAAAACCCACCCTGGATTTGGAAAAGATAGGCAGGTGGTAATGCTTTCTGAAGGTGTGAACAGAACTCCAGGTAGCAGCTTACAGAATGTCCCTGGTAGGGACTCCCATGAGGAATGCTGTAGTGGTAGAAGTTGCCCTACTGGAATGCGTTCTGACCCCCTGAGGGGTTGGTTTCCCATGATGTTTGTAACAGAAATGGATACAGTGTGCTATCCATTTGGAAATGGTCTGTTTTGATATGGCCTTGCCCTCTGCTCCTGGAGCAAAACTGACTAGTAACTTGTCATATTTCCTGAAGGGCTTAGTCCTACCAAGGTAGAATCTGAGCTGTCTGTGCATGTCTAAGGAGTGCAGGTTCCTTTCCCCTTTATTTTGAGGATTAGGGAAGAAGGTTGGCAAATGGATAGATTGGTTGAAAGCTACACTGGACACAACTTTAGGCATAAAGGTAAAGCTAGTCCTGAGGGAGACACTGGCCAGAAGTAAGGCTGTTTTCCAAGAGAGAAATTTTAACTCTCCCGACACTGCAGGCTCAAAGGGGAGTAGCGTGAGCTTTTCCAGTACAAAGTCCTAAGCAGGGGTTGGGGCTCTCCTTGATGGCCTTAAGTTGTTGGCCCCTCACAGGAACTGACTGATGAGAGGGTGAGAGTACAGAGGTGGCTCAGTGTTGTAATGAGCCAAGATGGAAGAGGCATGGATCTTAATGGAAGAGAAGGACAGGCCTCTGTGGAGTAGATCTGCTAGGTAATCCAGGATTAGAGGCAAGGAGGGCAGTGCTGTGTCCACTCCTTTAGACTGAATCCAGTAACAATACCTTTTCCACTTATTAGCATAGGATTTCCTTGTACTGGGTCTTTTGGCTTCAAGAATGACATCCAGCACCTGCTTGCTTAGGCTGGTCACTGGGGGAGAATTCAAGGAATAAGCCAGGCTGCAAGGTTCAGGGTTTGCAGTTGCGGATGCAAGATCTGTCCCTCCTACTGAGTGAGGAGGGTTGGGATCTGGGGTAGGTGCCATGGTGGCACCGGTGACAGGCTGTGCAGTAGTGGGTACCAGTGCTGCCATGGCCAGTCTGGGGCAATCAGGATTGCCCTTGGTCTGTCCTGTCTTATCAGGCAGAGGGGGAAATGCATAGATTGAGAGGTTTACCCACTGGAAGGATAGGGCATCCACTTTCCAGGCCCTGCTCTGAAGTGTCCTGGTGCAGAATTTGATGAGCTAGTGATTGTAGGGGGAGGCAAAAAGGTCCACCTCCGGGGTCCCCCATTTCTGAGTTAGAAGGCTGAAAGTACTGTGGTCCAATTGCCACTCTTGTGGGTCTAGGAGATTTCTGCTTATGTCGTCTGCCCTAGGGTTTTTGTTTGCCTGGCAGGAATTGAGCTTGCAGATGAATATGCATGTCCAAGGCAGTGTTCCACAGGGTCATGGCTAGCCTGCAGGGTGGGTAAGAGTGGGTTCCCCCCTCCTTGTTGATGTACCACATCACTGTGGTGTTGTCTGTTTTTATTAGCAGGGGTCCTGGTGAGAGTAGGGATCTGAAAGCTATCAGAGCATGCTGAACAGCTAGCATCTCTTTTTGGTTGATGTGCAGATGAATTTGATTTGGGCTCTAGTGGCCCTGAATGCACTTATTGTCCAGATGAGCCCCCCCCCCAGGCACAGTCTGATGCACCTGTGGTTAGGGTCTGGGCGGTGTGGAGTTGTGTAAAGGGAAGTGGTTGCTTGCTGCTGCCCACCAAAGAAACTCTGTCCTTAGACAAGGTATGATAGGTATAATGGTTTCCAGGTCCTGAGAATGTTGGCACCAAAGACTTTTTAAGTACCACTGAAGTTTCCTCACATGCAGTCTGGCATATGGAATTAGTAGAATGCAAGAGGCCATGAACCCTAGAGCCTGCAGGATTTTCCTTGCAGACAGCTGGGTTCTGGTGGCCATTTGAGTGAAGTAGCCTGTTAGATAGGCTTATTTGTCTGGAGTAAAGAATGCCATCTGGGATGCTGTGTCCACAGTCTTGCTCCCAGGAATACAATCTTTTGACTGTGGATTAGTTTTGATTTCTTTTCGTTGAC
Organism: Protopterus annectens; assembly: GCF_019279795.1. Taxonomy (NCBI): domain Eukaryota; kingdom Metazoa; phylum Chordata; order Ceratodontiformes; family Protopteridae; genus Protopterus; species Protopterus annectens. The sequence continues at coordinate 91,858,175 of NC_056732.1, read as the reverse complement.
AGTGTACCCCAGGGAGGTTAGAAGGTTCTTTATAAATGTCAGGTGCTGCAACAGCTTTTCCTGACTGTCTGCCTGAATCAGACAATCGTCCAAGTAAGGGTATATTTGAAATTTTCTCTGTCTGCAATAGGCAATGGCTGGAGCCAGTCATTTTGTGAAGACTCTGGGAGCAGTGGATAAGCCAAAGGGAAGTGCAGAAAACTGATAATGCATAGATCCTGCCCTGAAATGTAGATGTTTCCTGCAGGAGTCCTTGATAGGGATGTGCAGATGGGCTTCTTTTAGGTCTAGGATGGCTACCGAGGCATCCTTGGACAGCATAGGAAAAAGCTGCTGAAGGGTTAGCATTTTGAATTTTGGTATCACCAGGAAGGTGTTTAGAATGGAAAGATCTAGGATTGGGCACCAAGTGCCCTCTTTTCTGGGTACCAGGAAAAGTCTAGAATAAAACCCTTGACCTATCTGTTCTGCAGGAAAAGGTTGACTTGCCCTCATGGAGAGCAGGGATTGAACTTGGTTTTGTGCCTCTGCCCACTGGTTTTTGAAGGAAGGTCTGGGAACCCTTTTGGGGTTGGTAGTGTGTGGAAGTAAAATTTGTACCCCTGGGATACAATGTTGAGGACCCATCAGTCTTTGGTGATGGAGGTCCAGTTTTTTGCATGGTGGGCAAGTTTTCCTCCTAGGGGCACGAGCAATTGGGCAGAGGTGAGGGGTGGAGTTGAGAAGTCATTGTGAATTCTTTCCGTAAGACGTGGCTTAGCACTCCTTGTTTTAGAAGTGGAGGTACTCCCTTGCTTAGATCTCTGCATACCCTGAGACTGTAATCTGGGGGGGGGGGGTCTGTTTCCCCTGGGTCTAGTTAGAGATGGCCTTTAGGGGGCTGGAAAGGAACAATGTTTGGAGGAGCAATGCCTGCTGAATCTTGGAGGCTGCACTTGCAAAAAATCTTTGACTGTCTGCATAGACTTAGCTTTTTCTTCCATCTTTTTTAGAACCTCTTCTGCTTTGGTGCCAAACAAATTGTCCTTGTTCAAAGGAGTGTCTAGTAATTTTAATTTGACATGGTCTGGCAGGGTCTGCTCCTTAAGCCAAGCATGCCTTTTCAGTACAGAACCAGTGATTGCTGTCCTGCAAGATGCTTCTATGGCATCAAACCCACAGTGCAAGGTATGTTTGCTGACTTGGCTTGCAGAATGCATAAGCTCCTGTAATTCTTTATTTTCTGCACAGTCTGTAAAGGTAGAGAATTTTTGCTTAAGTTCCATAATATGTTGCTGGTATTTCAGCATGTGAAACTGGCAGTTCAATGTCCTAATGGCGAGAGTTGCAGAGGTGTATACTTTTTCACCACATCTGTCTAAGGCTCGGGAATCCCTGTCTGAAGGGGTGGGATTCTTAGCTGTAGTTGCTTTTATACGTTTAGGCCCTTGGGAAATTACCTCAGGGCCAGCAGTAGGATTTTTGAAAAGAAATTTGTGAGAGTCAGGGACTCTGTAGTACCTGTCTGTTTTCCTTGGAGTAGGGGGTAAAGTTTCAGGAGTTAGACTGGATTCCATAAAGACATCATCCACAACATCTAGAACAGGAGGGATAGCTAAAGATCTATGTTGGGGGCAAATCTAAAAATTCTCTGAGTCTCTTTTTGGACTGAGGATAATCCTAGTACTCCCAGTGGAAATGCTCTCTTAAAGTATGTAGGGTTTCACCAAAAGAAAAATCCTCTGGAGGGGAAGCAGAGGGAATGCATTCCTCTGCATCTGAATCCTCATAAGCAGATAAAGGCATGTCTTCATATTCAGCAATCACAGAGTCGTCGGACTCTTGGTCAGTTAAAGCTGCTGGGGACAGGTCTCTTTTTCTCTTAGCAGGGGAAGGCTGGCTTCCCCTAATCACCATGATCAGGTCTTCTGCCATTTTAAGCATTTGAGATTGTGGCAAGGAAGCAGGTGCTTGAGTTTGGGTCATCGTTTTTTTAGGAGTAGCTCGTACTCTTGGCCTTAGAAACTCGGTAGTTTTAGACAGAACTGAAGACACGAAAGAAGTCATCGGTTTATGTGGAATATTGGTAATGAGAAGAACTTCCTTGGAAGCCGGTGCCTGTACACTGGCTCCGGACGCATCCAAGGCAGAGACATCTGCAGGTTCCGTAGTTAAAAAAAGAGTCTCGTGGCATACCGGACGTGTCTCGGTAGCTGCCTGCGAATCCATCGAAGCGGGCATCAGGGGCTGCGATAGTGCCTCACTGAGTACCGGCAAACTGGCGACTAGCTTAATGGAAGCGTCGTCGGCAGTTTTGGATCTGTGCTGTCTCTGTCTTTATCCTTACATTTTTTTCAGAAGATCTGTAGGTGGATGTCTTACTGAAGCCATTTCGGAATACGGAGATAGAGTGCAAAAGTATTTAGCTACAATAAGGGCCCGATGACGAATAGTTTGGGTGTTGAACAAGGCACAAAACCGACAGCGAGGAGTGTCGTGGTCTGGGCCTAAACAGGTGACACAGTAAGAATGGAAATCTCGGTGTGGTACTTGCTTTCCACAGGCGAGACGGCTGTTAACTTTTTCTGACATCGATTAGAGCAAGAAAAAAGGATCCCCAACAGGGTAATTAGCTTTAGAAGACATCAGGATGATTCAATTCAGAAACGAAAACTCAGGTAGTGGCCGACCGGCACTCGTGCGAACTGCTTCTGCTTTGGGCTCCTCGGCAAGAAAGACTGATGTAATGGCGTCGGCTGCCTGTTTTTATACCCCTGACGACCTGACGTCAGTCCTGAAGCGACAGCAACCGACGCAGAAATACTAAGTCTATGGTATTCAGGACAACTGAGGGCTACCTGCAGGCAGATAATCCAAGTGTGATGACTGCAACAGTGAAACACAAAGAACATCATCAACTACACACAGTCAGGCATGGAAACATTCATGTGAAGAAATTACTAGAGGGAAACCAGGCCAATGTTCACACTTTCAATACCGATCAATAATGTGCATACTTCAGGAAAACAGGTAAAGGGAGGAAGCTTAAACGTCAGCCAGTGCTGTCAAATGGTAGTGCACTTCATCTAGAAAGGTATACTTCAGAAGAACATCAAAATCTGGGACATAACTGTAGTAAAATACAGAACTTCTGTTGTAAAAGTCACAAAAGACAATCACGAAGGCACCAATCTCAAAACTTAACTCACTGCTACCTACATGAACATATGCAGCAGAAAATCTTAGTAGCCATGTAGCCTGGGCTTTGAAGGAACATGGGTGAAATTCTTGGCTAGGCTTATAAGGGGCCTCCGGGTCAATAGCCTAGTATCATCCTATGAACAGCATATTGAACTAAATATACATACAGAATATAGGGAAGTGAGTTCCCTGACTTTTACAGTAAGTATAATCATCCACCACAGTGTGATATTTCAAATAATTCTACACCTACAGATTAAAATTAAGCTATATCTGCAACTTTGCATATGGCAGTCAGTGCTTTAAAATGCAAAGTTACAGGAGAAAAAGTTGAGAAAATACATTTAAAATCAACCCTGTCCCCACTACATTGTCCTTGTGTGCCTCCTGAATGCACAGGCAGCAAAATGCCACTGTAAAACATACTTCTTTATTTAAGCCCTACCTTTGGTCTCCATTTATCATAAATTTTAGTTCCACTGGGTAAAAAAGTAGAAGCATCTTTATAACGTTTTTTCTGATACTCTACTTGCACTGGTACAGCAGTATCCCTCCCAGCACCAATTAACTCAATCAAGGATAGAGATCTTTTTTACACACTTCCAATCAACTACCACAGCTCTTTATGCATCCACAAATTTTTAGGCTTTCTTCCTTAAAGTGACTTGACAATTGATAATAGTATTAGAAAGATCAAGATGTAGCTAACAAAATGACTAAGATTGTTAATCTAAGTAATCTTGCAATGCAGATATTAATTATTTTTACTTGTTACTCACAATTTCATATTTACACTTACATAACTAAGTGCTACATCTTACCAAGGGGCATAGTGTGAAATGCTATGGTAGAAGACATAAAATATTCTCAGTATCCACTTACAGTAAATTTTACTGAGATATTTAGCTACAGGCTAGCAATTTTGAAGATGTACAATATTCTCATGTGTACTTAACATTTGCAAAACCAAGTGACTTACAAATTATTGTATGACATCAAGTGAGACCTTAGCTGACGTTGAAGAAAACTATCACTAATATCTGCAATGCAAGTTATACATCTTGGAGAGATAATTCCATGTGATTTATATAAGTGTACAGTTAAACGCAATTCTTCATAGTTCTGTAAATATGTTCATAAATAAGCACTGGGGGAGGAATTTCTTGTTGTCACGTGAAAAGTCATGTCTGGCTAACATAAGCATTCTGAAAGGATATATCTAGGTTGAGCAGTTTCCAAGATATGACGATGCTAAAACTTAGAGAGAAATATTCTGGTATTATAATATGCTATATTGTTTACTTAATAATTTGAATATACACACACTATTATCTCTGTAATTTTTACAGACAACACTGCTGTTGTACATTTAATAACTTGTTGTTCACAGTATATTAACATGTTTTTTTTATGCTTCTTAATTAAACATTATGTACTAACCATAACTAGGCATCCGTGTTGTACATTTTCATTCTTCCTCAACCCACGGGTTCAGATCCAATCCTCGGATCTGACTCGGCTGCATACACCAGACTTTGGATCCAGCTCTCGAGCTTCTCCCTCTACCCACAATGCACTATTCCATCCCCATTACCTCAGATCGAGTTTGTTGCCATAGAACTCTACAGCCTAACAGAGACAGGTGCAGCTGACAAAGAAAGGGCTCAAACCCAGAAGTGTAGGTTCCAAATACAATCCTATAGGTCTCTCCAGAAAAGATGAATGGGGATAGATGGGAGGGAAGTTGAGGAAGAATGAAAATGGACAACACGGATTTCTAGTCAGGATGAGTACATAACTTTTAAATCTGATGTCCTTTTCATTCTTTCTCAACCCATGGGTCAGAATTCACAGCTACAGTGATCTTGAGTGGCTCTCATGGAAGGACATTTCAGAGTAATGCCAAACCAAAGGCGACTCTGTTTCTAGAAATAATGTCCAATTTGTAACGAGTAACAAAGGTATGAGCACTGGACCATGTGGCTGCAGAACAAATATCATCAATAGATGTTCTTGAACAAAAAGCAGACGAAGCAGCCGTGGATCTGGTTGAATAAGCCTTGGGAGGTTTGGGTAAGGTTATGCCTTGTTGAGAATAAATCCAAGAAATACAGTTTGTAATCCATTTGGCTAGAGTGACTTTAGAGACTGGCAAACCCAGCCTTTTGGTGAGAAAGAGACAAGGTTGATCTGTGAAGATAAAAACAATTGTCTGTGTACATCAAGGAGATGCAGCATGCACTCTCCTTTATTCAAAAAATTTTGAAGTAAGACTGGGAAGTGAATGGATTGATTAATGTTATTTTCAGAAGCTACGTTAGGTAAAAAAAGAAGGGTTTGTCCATAAGGTTACATCATTTTTCATAAAAATAAGGTTAAGGGTTTTTGAGGAAAGAGCTTGAAGTTCATTTATTCTCTTTGCAGAAGTAATGGCTACTAAGAAGACTGTTTTCCATGAAAGGAATTTTAAATAATTTTAGCTGAATGTTCGAAAGGTTTCTGTATTAGACCTTGTAGCACAACTGTGAGATCCCAAGGAGCTTTTATTGGTGGCCTGAAGAAAAAAATACCCTTTTTAAGAAAGCTTTTGGACAAAGGAAATAGAAATTGTTTGTTGGCTATGTGAAAATTAGAAACTGCAGCCAACTGAAGTTTGATCCTTAAAAAGATCTGCTAAAAACTGAAGTACTGCAGAAACTGGTGCAGAGAGAGAAACAAGCTCATTATTCAAAGCCTAAAGGGAGAATCTGTTATTTGCTCTAGTATACCTTTCGTAGATTCTTTTTGAAAAGCCAAAGTAATGATACATACAGGAAAAGAGAGCCTGGGCTGTCTAACCATTAATGGAAGTGGTGAAATCATGCAGTTAGTCTGAGGGCCTGGATATTGAAGTGTTGAATGCCTGATGGGTAAGAGAGACGATCCTGAGGGGGCTCCAGTATCCATGGAAGATAACATAACTGTTGAGGCCAGAATAGGGCAATGAGGATGACTGAGCTCTTCAGCCTGTTTGCTTTCTGCAGAAAGTCTGGTATCAAGGGAAGAAGAGGAGAAGCATAAAGGAGACTGAAGGTTCAGTCGTGGAGTAACAGCATCTCTCAGTGACTTTCCCTGAGTGGGAATTAGAGCAAAGTACCTGCAGCATTTGTTGTTGTGGGAGATGCAAAAAGATCACAGCAAGGTAGGCCCCAACAACGGAAGATCCTTTCCTCCACAGACTGGTTGAGAGACCACTCATGAGTAATCAAGATGGATCTGCTTAGTTTGCCCACTAACACATTGGCTTCCCCTGGAATGTGCGTTGCAACTAGAAAGTGGCCTGATGAGGTCGCTCATTCCCACATTCTCATCGCCTCTCTGCAGAGGGGCTAAGATTAGGTTCTTCCCTGTTTGTTGATGTACCAGACTAGAGACATGTTTGTCTATATGAACTGCAATCATCCCCCGAGACACAGCATCTTGAAAAGCCTGCAATGTGAATAGGACTACTCTCATCTCTAGGAGGTTTACATACAGACTGGTCTCTTGTGGGGACCACATGCCTTGGATCATCCTTCCCAGAAGATGCACCTCCCACCCCAACTGGGAACTGTCTTGCTGTCACTGTGGCCAAGGCAGTTGGCAAAACAAAAGGTCGGCCTAGATAATTCTCATCCGACTGAATCCACTAACAGATGTGTTGTTTGCAAATTGATGCCAGTTTGACTGGAAAAGATAGGGGTTGATAAAGAATGGACCAATGAAGAGCTAGAGTCCACTGAAGGGCACACAAAGAAACATGCCAAGGAAAGCAGTACAATGGCTGCAGCACAGAGCCTAATGCTTGAAGTACTGATCTTTCTGAAGAAGATGGATGGGAGATTAGTAGATGAACCTGATTTTTGATGGTGGATATGTGATGAAGTGATAATGAAGCTAGTTGATTGATTGTATTCAGAAGTGAAATGCCTTCAGCTCACCACTGCCCACAAGCTCATCTTCAAACCTTCCAACTGCCCATCTCTCCCTACAGCCTTAACCCCCTACATACCCAACCGCTCTCTCAGATCAGAAAACCAAAACTTACAAATCTAAAAACCCTCACGTCCTCCTGGCCAACTTCTACTATCCTGCTCCATAGCTAAACTATGGAACTCTCTCCCTCCACCCCTTCATAATATTTCTAATCATAACCTCTTCAAATCTCACTTATTCTCCCATCTATCTTCAAAATGGGCATGTCCATGTAACTTTCCTACATTAAGTCCCCACCATACCCTCTCATTCCCATCCCACTCTTTTTCACATTTTCCACCCTCTGCTACACTGTTTCCACACACCATTACTATTACTATCAATACACCCCACTATACAGTACAGAACAATTCTTCTACTGTACCTTGGATGTCCTCATTAGATGTTCTTGTATCAAATAAAACTTATATCAAATGAAACTTCTCATGACTCTATATTCCCAGTCCATATTGTACTGGATTCACAGCCTAACAATTGTGTTATACTGATCAGTGTATTAATATGCCGTGCATTTATGCTGTTCTTTGTTATGTACTGTATGTATTATGATATATTTGCCTAACAATAATGTACATACTATATGTCTGTATAACAGTAACGTATTTTTGCAGCTTTTCTCCCCGGGCCTCCACTGAAAATGGGCTCTTCTTGGCCCAGTGGACTTCCCTGGTCATCAAACTGAAATAAAATAAAGTATATCAATTGACTCCAGGCTCTGGACTGGTGTCAGGTTTGACTTGGCATAATTTATTGTTATTACTAGAGACTGGTAAATCTGGAGCAAATAGTCCCCTGGTGTGTAGGAGAAGATGCTTGGAGGTTGAAGTGAGGAGCCAGTCATGCAGATATGGAAACATTCAGAATCATTCGAGTCTCAGGAGAAGAGCCACCACTGCCATACTCTTGATAACACCCAAGGGGCTGTGGTGGGTCCAAAGGGTAGAGCTCTGAATTGGTAGTGGCTGGCTCCCAGCCGAACGCGTAAATGTCTTCTGGATGCCTGTCTATTTTGATGTGTTAGTACGTATCCTAAAGATCTATTGTGTACATCCAATTGTAGTTGTAAAGAAAGTAGGCTGGACTGTACCGTGACCCTTCGGAACTTTGACATCGTCACATACTGGTTCAAATAGCTTAGATCTAAGTTTGATCTGATGTTCCCTGTTTTCTTGGGCAATAAAAAGAAGCGCAAGTAAGTTCTGAATCCTATCTGGTCTGGTGGGACCTGTTGGATGACTCTTTTCCAGTAGCTTTTGAATTTGTTGTGCTGTGGCCTTCCTCTCACTGGGTGGTACATCAGGAAGTTTCTTCTTTTTGTGAGGGTAAAGTTAGAAAAATGAAATTAAATAACATCTTTGTTATATTTGCCCAGGCTTATGGGTACAGGGCTAATTGTCCCCTGACTGCCTCCAGGGCAGAACAGTCAAGGCAGCACTTCAGGTGCACTGACAAGGTCAGTCTGGAAAAGAATCTCAGAACTCCTGTTTCTGCAGGCCTCCTCTGCCTCTAGGGCGACATCACCCATTAGAACTTCCGCCTCTGCCTCCGAAGGAACTGTTCCCGAGATCTACAAAACCAAATTGTCTTACCTCTCTGGTTCCTGGAAAAAGTTCATTGAGGGGTAAAGAACTTGATTCCATAGCAGACAGGATCTTTCCATCTTGTTTGCTGTGGGTTAAGTGTCTCTTTCACTGACGACCCAAATAAGGAAGTGGCATCACATGGAGAGTTGATAAAAGACATCTTAAACGGCTCTGAAAAGCCACATTGCTGCATCCAGGCACATCTCCTAACTGAACCAGCTGCTCGTTTCAGCCATGGGAGAGATCAATCTCATCAAAGCATTTGAAATACACAAAACAGTGGCCAGCTGCAAGGATGTTCTTCTGAAGTCCTCTGTGGACATGGGCTCTTCTTCTTCTTCGGGCTTTTTTCCCGGTTAGGGGTTGCCACAGTGGATCACCTGTCCGCTCATGATTGGCAGTGGAGTTTTACGGTGTTGAGTTGCCAGCCCGGGCGCCGAACCTTCCACAGAAGGCACACACGCGCTCAAGCCTAGGGCCAATTTAGAGTGTCCAATCCACCTACAGTATGTCTTTGGGATGCAGGAGGAAACCAGAGCACCCGGAGGAAACCCACGCGACCACAGGGAGGACATGCAGACTCCACACAGAAGGCACCCCAGCTGAGGATTGAACCGGAGAACCTCTTGCTGTGAGGCGGCAACACTAACCGCTGTACCACAGTGGCCGCCCCCAAAGAATTTGAAAGTTCTTTCATCAAATCTCTCTGAACCGTCGTGAAGTGCGACAGGTAATAAAGATACCACAGTGCAAAGGTTGCCAAGGCAAACATTCTCTTTCTGAATCTGTCCAGCACCCTAGACTCCCTGCTTGGTGTATGAACAGAAGAGCTCTGTTCTGATAGCTCTTTCTTGGCGGCTGCTGCCACCAACATAGCATCAACTGGGACTCCTTTGCTCCAGTGAGGTCTGTCTTTTGGCGGGGCTAAGAACATGTAGTATTTCGAGATCGGTTCGACGGTATCCAGTTCCCTGCAAGCCCCTGCAGGAAACCAAATCAATAACTCTGTCTGCCAAGGGGGGGGGGGGGAGACCCAAGACATACGCAGGCCAGAACCAGAAGCTTCTGAAAATGCCAGTTCTTCCAGGCAGGGGTTTTGGGAAGACCAGCGACCTTTTTGTTTTAGGATCTCTAAAACTCCTCCGAAAGAGAGATCATCTGGTGGTGGTCTGGGGGAACCATTCCCCATAATCAAAATCTGTATCCTCCGTGAGTGACCCATCCGGGTTCAATATGTCTGTATTAGCAAGTTCTCTTCTGATGCACCTCCTCTGTAGGTTGTTCTGGTGAGGCATCAAAAAAGAGGGAAAGTTCTTCTATTGGAACCTCTTATTGGAAATGGCTGTGCCTGTGGAAAAGGTATGACAGACTCAGAGCTCAAACCCGAAGAAGGGAATGTGGTTGGATACAAAAATTGAGAAGGCAGTTCTCTGGAGAGAGAAAAATCCCTTTCCACAGGCCTCAAAAGCCGATGGGCCCAGAGAGGTTTTGACCAGCCTCCTCAGAGCCAAAACTCCCAATGAAGGTAGGTCTAAACCACTGTCAGATCTGTGCCTTGATGAGGTAGGCAAACTTGCACTATCCAGGGCTGAAGCTCTGAGGGGGAGGGATGGATTTGACAACACTGGAGTCGAAACTGGCCGCTCAGAGCCAACGCTGACACTACTGCTCTAGGACTCATTCCGATCCGAGGGTATCAGGGCAGAACTAGTCAGGGATATGGTCAGAGTTGAAGAAAACATGTTTTTGGGATCCAACACTGAACTTCTCTGGTATTTCAGATCCTGGGACTCCAAAACCACAGGACTGATTGGAGAAGGAGATGCAATGGTCTTGGACATTGTGGGAAGACTCACGGATCTGACAGGGGATGGAGATAGTAACACCTCCATCTGGATCTGAGCTCTGCAAAACTTTTGCATCAGCCTATCCAAATCTGCTTTTGATAAGCTTCTGGAGGACCTAGAAGAACTAGTTGATGGTGGCTTGGAATTTTTCTTTGAAGTCTAAAGGAATGGAGAGTGCGGGGTGGGTGACATAGGCTTCATGGTATAATCTAGAGTTAGGCTCTTATAAGAATCCAAGGACCTCAGATCTGAAGGTGTTGCTGTAGGGCTTCCTGAAATCATGAAAGGAGTCGAACCCTTGGGATTAGAGAATCGGGTCTTTGAAGTCAGCAGAGACAGATCTGAAGTTCTTCTGGTGTTAGGTGGCAGCTCCGATGAAGACCTTGGGGACTTTGGTGGGGAGCATTTTTGATGCTCCAGCAGAGCAGACTTGCTACTTTTGGAGGGAGTTTGGGCCCCAGATGATGATGAAGCAGGGAGAAGACCCTTTAAAATAAACTTATTCCGTCTATCTGCCAAGGCTCTTGGATTGAAGCTGGAACATATGGTACACGCAGTGTCCAAGTGCCCGGCTCCAAGACAGTACACACAGTCCTTGTGAGCATCCAAATTGGGGATTTTATGCCCACAAAAAGTGCATTTTTTGAATCCCATTGGTTTATCTGACATAGTAAGCAAATACACAGAGGAAAAAGAAAAAGTAAAGAAGATTTTTTGGGGGGGAGAAAAAGGTAAATTGGCAAAGGATTTTAATTACCAGCAATGGTAACAGAGGAAATACCAACAATGGTAACAGAAGTTAGGTACTTATCACAACTTGGTATCTGTGTTGTCCAATTTCATTTAATTTATGAACACCTGTATGCTCCTTCTAAAGGCAACTTTAATAATGCCCTTTTTAAACACACTTTAGTTTGTCAAGGTTTTACCAAATTTAGGTTTGGGATCCTAGTAGTGCCAAAGAATGCTAGAGGTGGATGGTGGGAATTACAGATAGATCTTAGAGAACTTTACTGGATAATTAAACTGAATTCAACTATTACACCAGGTCTTCATGATTGCATCTCACTTTTGCCTGTACTAAAGAAGAGAACTTTGGACCTGTAAAGATCTATTTAAATTTATTTAATAATATCAGCTAATTTTTTTTTTGAAATAGAAAAGGTTTTTAGAGATAAGTGTTATGGAAGGAATTCCTTGTATATAATGTTTCTCAAATAGTTTTGACTGTTTTTAAAAGGGTTAATTGAGTAATTGATGGGTAAACAGTTAATTGGAGGGTTTATAAAAGCAGGTTGTTTTTTATTTGTGATGTTCTGATCAAGTCCCATTGTAAGGTTTGAAGGGATGAAAGCGCTTAACCTGTTTATTTTTCTATTTGTATTTTACAATTAAATGTGTGTACGGTTCTATTTCTGTTTCCGATGTGGAGCTTATGGTGTTTGTTACCCATTATGCATCACGACTGGGTCTTCGAATCCATCCTCGGATCTGACTCGGCCATTTCTTCCAGAAATACAATCTGAGCCTCAAACTCCTCCCTCTCCCATAATGCCTCACTCCTCTTCAAACCCTCAGATTGAGTTTGCTGCCCTTTCCTAAATACAGTCAGAACCACAGTACTAGACAGACAAAGAAAGCAACCAACTGGAGCCTAAACTATGAACCAGTGGGTTCCTTTATCCTGTATATCACTCTCATCTGCAAAAGGAAGGGGGAAGGAGGGTAGGATGTGATGCATAATGAAATTGGACAACACAGATCCTAAGTTATGTTAAGTATATAACTCTTAATCTGATGTTGTCCATTTCATTATGCATCATGAAAGGGTGCTTATAGCAGAAATAAATGCAATGGCCTATCCACTTAGAAATTGTTTGCTTTGAAATGGCCTTCCCCTCTGCCCCTGCAGCAAAGGAAACTAGCAGTTGTTCAGATTTCCTGAGAGTTTTAGTCCTGCCCAAATAAAATCTAAGTTGTCTGTGCACGTCCAAGGAGTGCAGTATTCATTCTCCTTTGTTTTGTGGATTAGAAAAGAAGGTTGGCAAATTAATGGACTGATTAAGGGCCACATTGGTTACCCCCTTGGGCATAAAGGAAGGATTGGTCCTGTGGGACACCCTGTCCGCATGAAAGATGATGAAGGGCTCCACTGCCATGAGGGCCTGCAATTCAGACACCCTTCTTGCTGAAGTGATGGCTAGAAGTAAGGCTGTTTTCCAAGAAAGGAATTTCAAATCTGCAGTTGCAGCTGGCTCAAAATGAGGTAGTGTGAGCTTTTCCAATACAAAGTTAAGGTCTCAGGCTGGAGTAGGGGGTCTCCTGGGTGGTCTTAAATTTTTGGCCCCTCTGAGGAATTGTTTCAGCAGGGGGTGAGAGAAGAGGGGTTGCTCAGTATTATGATGTGCTGAAATGGCTGAGGCATGAATTTTAATAGAAGAGAAGGAAAGGCCCTTGTGAAGCATCTCTGTTAAGTATTGAAGAATATGCGGTAAACTGGGCACTGTTGTGCCCATCCCCCGAGTCTGGCTCCAGGAACAGAATCTTTTCCACTTTTCAGCATAGGATTTTCTAGTACTAGGCCTCGTTGCCTCCAGGATGACATCCGGCACTTGCTTGCTGAGGGATGGTATAGGAGAACTCAGGTAATAAGCCAGGCTGCCAGGTTCAGGGTTTGAAGCTGAGGGTGCAGGATCTGTCTCTCCAGCTGGGACAGCAGGGAAAGGGTCTGAGGCAGGTGCCAATGTTCCACCAGTGACATACTGCAAAGAGGGGATACCAGTGTTGGCGTGGCCGGTCTGGTGCAAGGAGTATTGTCCTTGGTTTGTCCTGTTTGATCTTTAGTAGAACTTACGAGAGGAGAGGCAGAGGGGGAAAAGCATAAACTGAGAGGTTTTCCCAGGGGAAGGACAGGGCTATCCACTTTCCAAGCTTGTCTGTGGGGAGTCCTTGTGCAGAATTTGTCCAATTGGTAGTTCTGAGGGGAGGCGAACTTTTAGTTATGTACTCACCATAACTTCAGATGTTTGGGATCCATCTCGCCTACATTCTGACTGATGGGTTCGGAGCCGATCCCTCGGCTCCGACTCGGCACGCTTATGCCAAAGAGCGAAGTCTCTTATTGGCTGAGCTTACTATATCCCAGGATGCACCACTACCAGTCCCCCAGATCTAGTTTGTCCGCATACATGCACACATGCACGCCCTGCTTATATAACATCGTCAGATGAAACAAGATAAAACAGTAGAACTCAAAACCGTTCAATCTCTTCTGATCTCCAAGGCAGGAGGAAGGAGGGTGGGTATTAGGAATGTAGGCGAGATGGATCCCAAACATCTGAAGTTATGGTGAGTACATAACTAAAAGATGTTATGTGATCCTATCTCGCCTACATTCTGACTGATGGGACAGCGTCCCTAGCACCTGAATCCTGGGTGGCTCACTGGAAAACACTCCTGAGTACCGTGGAACCAAATGATGCTCGCCCTTTAGATGCCACGTCCAATTTATAGTGGGAAATAAAAGTGTGCGGATTGGACCAAGTAGCAGCACAAATCTCGATATAGCGAGCTTGGAATGAAAAGCTATAGAAGTCGCCATAGCTCTGGTATAGTGAGCTTTGATAGATGTTGTAAGTTGCTTATTCGAAGAAGAATAAGCCTGAGTTATACAATCTCTAATCCATTTGGAGATAGTAGCTTTTGTGATGGTTTTACCCAATTTATTGTCTGAGAAGGACACAAACAACTGGTCTGACTTACGAAATTGCTGAGTCCTGTCTAAATAGAATCGCAATTGCCTGTGAACATCCAATTTATGGAGAGTGTATTCTGCTTCATTGGAGAATTTTGGGAAGAAAACTGGTAGCTCTAGAGATTGTTGGAGACAGAGATTAGAACAGACCTTTGGGACAAAGGATGGATTAGGCCTAAGTGATACTCTATCCTTGTGGAAAATCAAGTACGGTGGTTTAATAGACAGGGCTTGAAGCTCTGAAACTCTTCTTGCAGAAGTAATTGCAACTAAGAAGGCAGTTTTCCAAGACAGATATTTTAACTCACATGTAGCAGCCGGTTCGAAAGGGGAAGATGTTAATGCACGAAGCACCAAATCAAGATCCCACGGAGGCGCAGGATGAAAAACTGGGGGTCTTAACAGGCCCGCACCTTTAATGAAAGTTTTGCATAGTCTGCTGCTCATCAATGGAGGATCCATGGATTCGTGGAATTTAGAGATAGCCGCTAGTTGGACTTTAATAGTAGAGACAGAAGATCCTTGATTAAACAGGGATGTTAAGAATTTCAAAACCTCTGGGATTGGAGCAGTGATAGGGTCTAAGCCCCTGAGTTGAGCCCAGATAGCAAACCTCTTCCACTTACTTGAGGTACAATTTCTTAGTGGTGGGTTTGTGGGCTGAAGATAAAATGTGAATAACTTCCGGGTCTAATGTGTGACTTCTGACTAAAGTCGGAAGTGGAGGAGCCAAGCTGTCAACTTCAAGGAGTGTAGGGACTGATGCTGTCGTCCCGACTGATGAATTAGTAGATCCGGAGTTAGATCTAAAGTCCAAGGATCGTCCACCGCATGTTTCTTCAGGTAGGGAAACCATACCTGACGAGGCCAGTATGGAGCAATCAGTATCATTGTGGACCCCAATTGAGAAGCTTTTTGAATGACTTTGGAGAGAAGTGGAATCGGTGGAAAGGCATAAAGTAGCCCTGTTGGCCAAGGTTGTGCTAGAGCATCCATAGCTGCTTTCCCTTGATGTGGAATCAAGGAGAAGAACCTTTTGCACTTCGTGTTTAGTGGTGTTGCAAATAGGTCGCAGCACGTCCCCATCTCCTGAAAACCTGAGCTGCTACTGTTTCGTTCAGGGACCACTCGTGAGGAGAGAGAATCGTCCTGCTTAACCTGTCTGCCAATATATTGGATTTCCCTGGAATGTGGGTCGCTACCAAGAAACGGTTGGTAGCTACAGCCCATTCCCACACCCTCATGGCCTCTCTGCAAAGCGGGTAAGATCTGGTCCCTCCTTGTTTGTTTAGATACCAGACCACCGACATGTTGTCTGTGTGGATGGCGATTATGCCCTGAGGGAGAAACTTGTGTAAGGCCTGTAGGGACAGAAGTACAGCCCTCATCTCCAATACATTGATGTGGAGAAGAGTTTCGTCTGGAAGCCAGGAGCCCTGAACTAACCTGCCCAGACAATGCCCCCCCCACCCTGTCTGGGAGGAATCTGTCGTCAGGGTGACCACTGGAGAGGGAATAACAAAAGGACTTCCTTGATTTAGATTGGAAGTCTGAAGCCACCAGCGAAGGTCCCGTTTGCATGTTTCTGTAATCATAATGGGATGATTGAGGGGAAGGTCCTGAAAGGACCATTGAGTTGACAATAGCCACTGAAGAATCCTCATGTGCAATCTTGCCAGAGGAACTAGAAGAATCGTGGCAGACATCGAACCTAAAACTTGTAGGACCATCCTGGCTGGGGCTTTGGATCTTGAAATCAGGGCTTGAACTTGGCCTTGTAAAGTTTGGATCCTTTCGGTAGGAAGAAAAGCAGCATCAATTTTGAGTCTATCTCTGCTCCTATGAACCTTATGCGCTGAGAGGGCAGCAAGACAGACTTTGACCAATTGAATGTAATTCCCAGGGTAGCACCCAGGGAGATGGTGGCTTTGAGGTTGTCCATTAGTAGATGCCTGGTGGTGGCAGTCAGGAGCCAGTCGTCCAGATAGGGAAACACTTGGAATCCAAGACTCCTCAGGTGAGCAGTCACTACTGCCAAACACTTGGTGAACACCCTGGGGGCTGTGGTGAGACCAAAGGGCAGTGCACAAAATTGGAAATGACTGTCTCCCAGGCTGAAGCGCAGATACCTCCTGGACGCCTGATATATCGGTATGTGATAATAGGCGTCCTTGAGGTCTATGGAGCACATCCAAACATCCTTCTCCAACAATGGGAGAATGGATTGTAACGTGACCATTGAATTTGGATTTCGTGACGGATTGGTTTAGTCTGCTGAGATCCAATATTGGTCTCAGGTCCCCTGTCTTTTGGCACTAAAAGAACCTCGAGTAATTTCGGATCCGATCTGGTCTGTGGGGACGGTTGGATGACTCCTTTTCTAGCAGCTTTAAAGCTTCTGCGGCTGCAATTTCCCTTTGACTGGGTGGTGGGTCCGGGATTTTTTTGGCCGGTGGGGGTGAGCATGTGAATGGGATGGTGTAACCTCCGGCAATGATCCGAAGCACCCATCTGTCCTGAGTGATTGACTCCCAGGCTTTTAGGTGCTTGGCAAAGCGGCACCCGACTGGCTCGAGCAGCACAGCCGGGCAATCCCTCATGAGGTGTGGGAGGCTGAAGAGCCACGAAACGACTCCCGGTCTCCAGAATTGCGGGCCCCTCTGCCGCCTCTGGGCCAGCGTCTCCCAGAAAAATTTCCCGTCCTCTGCCTCTGGAAGGGAATCTTCCTGCTGTTGAGGAAAAACTTACGTGATTTACGGAACCACATCTTCCCTCCTCCTTTAGCCTTGGGATAAGGCGAATGGGAGTGGAATAACGGCCACCGACGGCAGATAAAGTTTTTCTCTCTTGTCCACAGTGGGTCAGGGTGTCCTTAACCGTAGGTCCTAACAAAGAGGACCCATCAAAGGGAGCGTCGGCAAAGGAAGACTTGAAGGCCTCCGCAAACTGACACAAGCAGAGCCAGGCTTGTCTCCGTAGAGCCACGCCTGTGCCTGCCGCTCTACCCGCCCCTTGACGCATATGAAATGAGCCTCATGGACGAGTTAGAAATTGACATAAGGATAGCCAACTGAGAGCTAACCGACTGGGCTAGCTGCTCAGGTAGGTTACCGAGAGGAATCTGACAGCTCCTTGACCAGATCCCTCTGAAGCCTAGTAAAATGTGCCAAATAATTCAGGGACCTTAAAGTAAAGGCCGCTGAAGTCAGGGTGCGCTTCCTGTACCGGTCCATGCTCCTAGACTCCTTATTAGGAGGATGGACGGACGTTGAAGCCTCTGCCACGTCCTGTTGTGTAGCAGATGCCACCACCATGGCATCTACAGCCACGCCTTTAGTCAGGAACTCCTTCTCGGGTGGGGCAGACAAAAATTTGTTAGGACGAGAAGGGACTGGTTCCACGGTATCTGGATGTTCCCGCCCTCCGACAAACTAAATCCAGGAGCTCGTCAAGGCGGAGACACCCAGGAGGCGGAGGGCTGAGCCCCAAAGGCCTTGAGGAGCACTGACTCATCAGCAGAGGGGTTTGGATATCCAGCTGCCTCGTTGTTTGAGGATCTCTAAGATGTCTGCAAATGAGACATCATCCGAGGACGACTTCGGGGACCCCTCCGCATCATCAAGATCAGTGTCAGATGTAATAGACTCGGGGGAGTCCACGTGCTTCCTCTTGCACGATCTCTTCCTTGGGGGTTCCTCTGAAGACAACTCCGAAGAACCCTCAGGAGGAGGGGAACCCCCAATGGGGGTAACCTCAGGCCCAGGGGCTCTGCTGCCTACGGACAGGGGAACTGCCAAAGACCCAGTCTCCACGCCCAGGGAAGGTGCTGGTAAAGCCGGGGAGATGGCCGAAGAAGACTTGGCCAAGGCACTCCTCATAGCTCTGAAAGCCGGACCCCCAGAATCCTGGCAGTGTCCGGTCCCCAGAGCCATGATAGCAGACGGAAGTCCCGCAGCCGAAGCACTGAGAGGGAGGCTCGGAACCGATAGCATAGGTCCCGAAACATCACCCCCAGGTCCAGCTGAAGAAGTCCGTGTACCAAACTCGGACCCGAAGGCCGGGGTTGGAGTAAGGGTCGGAGCCGACCCTAAGATCTCCACCGGCTCCAACAGCACCTGCTCCGCGGAGCAGCGGTCGGAGGAGGAATAGCAATGACATGGGCATGGGCCATCGGCTCCGAAGCCAACTGGGTGGAGCGAAACAAATTTTGAAAGACTGGGGACTGGAACAGTCTTTGGAGCACCCTGTCTATATCGAATCCGACATCCTCGATGACCTAGAGGATACTGAGCGGGTTCGAGATGGCCTCTCCAACGGCCCCAAAGGGCTAGGGGACCGGCTCGGCGACTCGATGACTATCGGCGCCGAAGGAATACCCACACTAGTTTCCATCGGTGCCGAGGAGGACTTGGCGCCGAGGAGGAAGTGTCTGGCGGGCAACCTTTGTCGGCTCGAGACCAGTGGAGCCGGCGAAGGTGACCCGCCTCGATGCCCCAGCCATCGGCTCGAAGCCAGAGGAGTCGAGACTGGTGGCATCGAGGCAGACCGTTCGCCCTCGGCTCCGAAGTCCTTGGAGCGAAGGAGAAGCCTGCCTATGCCTTTTGGCGGTCGGATCCGACGGACTGGTCGGAGCCGGCGCCCTTTCTTTAGCTGGAGAAGGAGAGGATGCTAAAGCTTCTTCAAAGGAGGGTTTTATCAAGCCTTTAAGAATGAGTTTATTTTTCCTCTCCTGGAGGACCCTCGAGGAAAAAGCGTGACACACACTGCATGACTCTTGTAAATGTTTTGCACCCAAACAATAAACACAGAGAGTGGTCATCTGTGATTGACATTTTAAAATTACATTTGGTGCATTTTTTAAAGCCCGAAGGCCTAGGATTCTGAGACATTTTAACAATAATGCAGTAATTCTGACAGCAAAAACAACACTATCCTAACTTGACTTTCTGACTTTACAAAAATCAGTTTACAACTGCCGATTAGATAAACAATCCGGTAACAACAATTAACTCAAGGGGATCTTAAAACCCCAAAGGTTTGAGAGGGGTTGACTGACCGGGAAAGGCCCTACAGATGAAGGAGGCCTGAAATCAGAACCAACGCCCAATCACACTACAAGTTTTTCACTAAAAAAAACTCCAATCACGCACAAAAGCACAGAGTAGCCGTTAAAACAGCTTTTTATGATAGGAACAGCAAATTTCTGACAGAAAAAAGTAAGTTAAATACTACTCAGCTCAGCCAGCTCGAGACCACGTCTTCGCTAGTTAGCGGCAAACGAGATCTGGGGGACTGGTAGTGGTGCATCCTGGGATATAGTAAGCTCAGCCAATAAGAGACTTCGCTCTTTGGCATAAGCGTGCCGAGTCGGAGCCGAGGGATCGGCTCCGAACCCATCAGTCAGAATGTAGGCGAGATAGGATCACATAACATCAGGTCTATCTCTGAGCTCCCCCCATTTGTTTCTCAAAATGTTGAATATCTTTGGTTCCAGTTTCCACTTGTGTGGGTCCATGAAATTTCTGCATAGGTCATCTGCCAGTGTATTTAGCTTGCCTGGCAGGAAATGAGCCTGTAGGTGCACTTGGTTAACTCAAGGCTGTGCTCCACAGAGCCATGGCTAGTCTGCAGAGAGGGTATGAGTGGGTTCTCCCCTGCTTATGTACCACATAACAGTGGTGTTGTCCATCTTTACCAATAATTGTACAAGAATTTGGTCCTGGAAGGCTGTCAGAGAATTCTGTAAAGATAACTTTTTTTTTGATTGATATGCAGGTGCATTTGCCTTGGGTTCCATTTGCCCTCAATGCACTGCCCTGCCAAGTGAGCCCCCCCATGCATAGTCTGATGCGTCTGTTGTTAGGGTTTGGGCAGCAGGGGGTAGAGTGAATGGCAGTCCCTTGTTGTGCAGGCAGGCCTCTGCCCACCAAAGGAACTCTGTCTTTATACAAGGAATGATAGGAATCATTGATTCCAGGTCTTGAGAATGTTGACACTATAGGCTTTTTAGATACCATTGTAGTTTCCTCATATGCAGTCTTGCATATGGAATTAGTAGAATGCAAGAGGCCATGATCCCCAGGGCTTGCAGTATTTGTCTTGCAGATAGCTGGGTCTTTGTGGCCAGTAGTTTGAAGTAGGCTGTCAAATAAACTTGTTTCTCTGGCGTGAGGTAGGCCATCTGGGAAGTTGTATTCAAGCTTGCTCCCAGGAATACAATTTGTTGGCAGGGTACTAGGTGTGATTTATTTTCGTTTAAGGTCTACCCCAGTGAGGTTAGGAGTTTCTTTACAAATGCCAGATGATTTAATAGTATGTTCTGGCTTTCTGCCTGAATTAGACAATTGTCCAGGTATGGGTATATTTGAATATTTCTTTGCCTGCAGAATGCAATGATTGGAGCTAAGCACTTTGTGAACACCCGGGTCTACATTAGTTCAGCGAACGCTTAAAAAAGCGAACGCTGATTGATCGACCTTATGTAAGCGAAAGCTTACAACCTCGAACTTTCAGATCAGCGATTTTTTTCCTAGGGGGGAAAAAAAAAAAAAAAAAAATCGCTGATCGAAAACACATACACACAACACAAGCACACCAAACAAACAGAAATCTACACACATACACCTAAAATCTTACACCTAACCTTACACTAAACTATGCACACACCACTAACAATCCACTTACCTTAACCCAAACCCTAACCCTAAGGTCCGTCACTATTGCACACACACCTCACCCGCTCCCTAACCCTAACTCACCTAAACCCGCCCTAACCCTCACACCCACTACTAGGTATGATTTATTTTCGTTTAAGGTGTACCCCAGTGAGGTTAGGAGTTTCTTTACAAATGCCAGATGATTTAATAGTATGCTCTGGCTTTCTGCCTGAATTAGACAATCGTCCAGGTATGGGTATATTTGAATATTTCTTTGCCTGCAGAATGCAATGACTGGAGCTAAGCACTTTGTGAATACCCGGGTCTATATTAGTTCAGCGAACGCTGATTGATCGACCTTATATAAGCGAAAGCTTACAATCTTGAACTGTCAGATCAGCGATTTTTTTCCTAGGGAAAAAAAAAAAATCGCTGATCCAAAACACACACACAACACAAGCACACCAAACAAACAGAAATCCACACACATACACCTGAAATCTTACACCTAACCCTACACTAAACTATGCACACACCACTAACTATCCACTTACCTTAACCCAAACCCTAACCCTAAGGTCCGTCACTATTGCACACACACCTCACCTGCTCCCTAACCCTAACTCACCTAAACCCGCCCTAACCCTCACGCCCACACAATCGCACACATACCTAACCCGAGCCCTAACCCTAACTCACCTAACCCACCCTAACACTCACATCCACACAATTGCACACTTACCTGAATCCGACCCGTAACTTTCCACCACAGCACTGAAAATACCGAAGCAACAGAAATGGACAACCAAATTCTTTCCCTAGGAAAAAATTCGAGTTTCTGTTGCTTCGATATTTTTAACATTCGCTAAAATAAGGTCGATCAATCAGCGTTCGCTTGTTTAAGCATTCGCTGATCTAATATAGACCCGAATACCCTGGGCGCAGTAGATAAGCCAAAGGGCAGTGCAGAGAACTGATGGTGCATGTAGCCTGCTCTGAAGCATAGGTATTTTCTGCAAGATTCTCTTATTGGGTTGTGCAGGTAAGCTTCCTTTAAATCCAATGTTGCCAACCAGGCATTTTTGCCTAACATTGGAAGCAGCTGATGAAGAGTTAGCATTCTGAATTTTAGGATTACCAAAAAGGTGTTTGGGATAGATAGGTCCAGGATAGGACGCCAGGAGTTGTCTTTTCTGGGTACCAGGATAAGTCTTGAGTAAAAACCTTGTCCCCATTCCCCTTCTGGGACAGGTTGAATAGCCCTGATACTTAGAAGAGAGAGAAACAGCTGTTGAGCCTCTGCCCACTGATTTGGGGGTAGGTCTGGCCAACCGTTTGGGGTTGGTAAGGTGTGGAAGTGTAATCTGTATCCTTGGGAAACTATATTTAAAACCCATTTGTCTTTGGTAATGAGTTCCCAGCTTTTTGAATGCAGGGCGATCTTTCCCCCCTAAAGGAGCAGTCAGTTGAGCAGGGCTCAGAAGGTTTAAGGTTAAGTCATTGTGACAGTTTACCATAGGGGGGGTGTCTTACTATTTCCAGCTTTGGAAGTGGGAGCCCCTCACTGCTTAGGCTTGTGAGTACCTTGAGACTGTAGCCTGGGTGGTCTGCTAGTCCTGGGTTTGGACTGAGAAGGCCTGGAAGAGACAGGAAAGGACCAATTCTTAGAAGGCCAATGCCTACTAAATCTGGGAGGCTATACTTGCAGGAAATCCTTAAAAGTTTGAATAGATTTTGCTTTTTCCTCCAACTTTTTAAGTACTTCTTCTGCTTTGTTGCCAAACAGGAGGTCTTGGTTTAAGGGAGCATCCAGCAATTTAGCTTTAACATGATCTGGCAAAGTTTGCTCCTTAAGCCAAGCATGCCTTCTAAGTACAGACCCAGTGACAGCAGCCCTGCAAGATAGCTCTAAGGAGTCAAAACCACATTGCAAAGTATGTTTACCAACTTGTTCAGCAGAATGCATTAAATCCTGTAATTCTTTATTTTCAGCACAGTCAGGAATCAACACAATTTTCTGTTTAAGTAATCCAGTAATATGCTGCTAACATATGAAACTGGCAGTTTAAGGCCCCAATGGCCAAAGTAGCAGAAGTGTATACCTTCTTACCTTATCTGTCCAGGGCCTTGGAATCTCTATCAGAGGGAGTAGGGTTTTTGACAGTAGTAGCCTTAATGCCTTTGGGTCCCTGTGAAATGGTCTCTGGGTCCGCAGTAGGATTCTTAAAGAGGAACTTGTGAGAGTCGGGTACTCTGTAATACCTGTCACGTTTTCTGGGAGCCGGAGGTAAAGTGTCTAGGGCCAGGCTAGATTCCAAGAAGGAATCATCTACAATGTCCAGCACAGGAGGGATAGCTAAAGGCCTGTGTTGAGGTAGGAGCTAGAATTCCCTAAGCCTATTTTTGGAGTCAGAGTAATCCTGGCTTTCCCAGCGGAAATGCTCCCTAAGAGTCTGCAAAGTTTCGCCAAAAGAGAAATCTTCTGGAGGCTAAGCAGAGGGAATGGAGTCCTCTGCATCAGAATCCTCATAGGTAGATAAGGGCAAATCCTGGTCATCAGAAGAAACAGAAATTTCTGAATCCTGATCAGAAGGAAAATCAGTTCTAGATCTCTTAGAGTGAGATGGCTGGCTTCCCTTGATTAGAGTAATAAGGTCTTCAGCCATTCTTATCATTTGTTTTTCAGGCATATGGGCCTGACCATGCGGTCTAGGCATCGCGTGGATTGAGATTTAGGCTTTGAAGAAGATGGCGTCGGTTTGATATGCAAGTCAGTAGCCCTGATTACACCCTCAGAAGCCAGTGCCTGCACAGTGTCTCTGGACCCACCCAAAGTAGAGACATCCGCAGATTCCATAGTCGAAGAAGCATCTCGCGGCATACTGGACTCCGAATGGGTCTCAGTAGAGGCCTGAGAATCTGAAGTAGTGGGTATCAGGGGCTGCAAAAGCGACTCACCAAGTACCGGCGCACTGTCAACTAGCTTAATGGAGGCATCGTCGGCAGCTTTGGACCTATGCGGTCTGTCTCTGTCCTTATCTTTAAGCTTTTTCGGAATGTCGGTAGTTGGATGGCTTACCAAAGCCATTTCTGGATAATTGAACAGAGTACTGAAATAGTTTGAGGTGAAAATGAACCGGCGACGAATAGTTCGAGGATTGAATAAGGCACAAAACCGATAGCGAGGGACGTCGTTGTCTGGGCCTAAGCAAGGAATGCAGTACGAATGAAAATCTTTATGAGGTATTTACATAACTCTGCATCTTTTTATTTTACTGTTACTGATTGCGTTGTAGGGAAATGTAGGGATAAATCAGGATGGCATGACATACTCAACTTTAAGGAACACAAATGGATTATTAAGTTAGGGGCTTTGTTCCCACCTGGGCTTAATGACCAATTATAAATGCACCAATGAACTGTTTTATGTAACACTATATATACATGAGTGGTTTCTGTTGGCTCATGTTTACTCACTGAAGAAGGCTACCATAGCCGAAACCGGTTTGGGGCAGGTAGTTGGGTTTACTACCCTCTGCCTAGTTATGTGATTTTTATTCCTGTATTAAATTGTGGATTTCCACTTTACTGCTGGCTATATTTTGTTCTGATTTGCTGACTCACTAGCCGTGCAGTTGCCGTATGTGCATCACGCTGCTTCCTGGTTCTTCCTTCCTCCTTGGTGCTATTGGCATCTGGTGGTTTCCCTCCAGGCGAGTGGAGTATTTTACATTTGTTGGTGGTTTTGGTTGTTGGAGTTTGTTCCATTTGCCCTGTGGATTTACCTTAAGACATCATATCATCTTTTTGGATAGTTCCTTGCATTTTGTTTTCGTTGTTTCCTGATTTATGTTGATCTACAAGCAACTACAGGTGACTATGTAATTTCATCTACTGACTGGCCTTTTCGTTTATGTTCGGAAGAGGGTTTGAATGGTCAAACTTCGGTTTTTGGACATTCAACATCGCTCATGATAACTTGGATTTGGCTTTTTGGCCATTAGTTTTTGATTACCATCGGTATTGTCATCTTAGTAAGCAGTCTGACTGTGCAAGGGGGTGGAAGTTTATGTGCTTCGCTATTTACCTACTAGTAACTAAGGTGACTATGTGATTTCATCTACTGACTGTCCTTCTCGTTTATCTTTTGAAGAGGGTTTGAATGGTCAAACTCCGGGTTTTGGGCATTTTTCATCACCAAATGAAACTTTCATTTATTTTCGATTGCCGTCGGTATCATCATCTCAGTGAACAGTTGGGCTGTGCAAGGGGTTTGAAGTCTATGTGCTTCGCTATCTACTATTCCCTCACTGAAAACCTTTGAGGAATTTGGTCAGTCTTATAATGGATTTTGTCATTATTTATATTTTTTATTTCTTATGAAGGACTCAGAATAATATATCTTTGTTGTGATTTATGGACTCCATTTTTAGTTGCAACCCGTTTCTGGGATTATTACGTTATTTATGCAACAAGCCTGTAGATGGCATTTCTTTGTTTTTTATTTATGTATCATTATGCATCTCGCAGGTTATTTTTGTACTAAACTAACTTTAGGTTTTGTGATTAAGCTGTGATACTCATACACAGGTTTTCAAAAATTTTTTTGGTATAAATCATTGACCGTTGTTAGCATGGTTATTTGAGTGTATAGTTTAACTATGATAAGGGGAAGAAGTTTGTGTGCTTCGGTATTTACTGTTTTTTATAAAAATCTGTATGTAAATAGTGTGTTTTCATAAAGGACACAGTTATTATATTTTTGTTTTATACATCATGCAATATATCCAACTATTGTTTGGTTGGGGATTTATATAGATTCCACCTTTCGCTGGAACTTGATTCTGGGGGTTAATATGTCATGCATTATGTTAGCCCATAGGTGGCACTAAGGTTATTCTTTGGATGTGTAACCTTTTTTTTATACAAATTGCATCTAGTTAGCTCTAATTTTGGGCATTTTGCCTTCAATTACTTAGCCATTTAATGAGAAGCTATTTGCTGTTACTTTATTGATCAACATTACTGCATTTTATATTAAGTTCTATATGAATGGCCTTTTCTTGGGATTGATTTGGGTCGAACAATGACTTTTTTTCTCTTGGGGGCTAGTTCTTTTTTATTATTCCATTGTTTCACTATACAACCATTAGATGTGTTGTAATAATATGCTATTTAGGTTTTGGGGTCGGCCTTGTTGCATTATATATATTAATCACATTTTCCTATTTGGAGAATGTTTTTAGGGACTGTCATTTTGCCTACAGTAGTTCATATAGACAATAGAACTTGGGTTACATACACCGTTTATTGGTTGGTCAAGCACTGACACGATCATTGGGTCCACTACATGAACATGATCATGGTATTTGAATGTGGTTGTGTCATTTAGTG
This sequence comes from Protopterus annectens, assembly GCF_019279795.1. Taxonomy (NCBI): domain Eukaryota; kingdom Metazoa; phylum Chordata; order Ceratodontiformes; family Protopteridae; genus Protopterus; species Protopterus annectens. The sequence goes on along the minus strand of NC_056732.1, from coordinate 91,831,747 downwards.
GATATTTTGGACTGCACTTATTGGGTCAATTTGGCGCTCATCTATTTTTGATTATGATGATACCCAGCATTGTGGTTTTTGTAAGGGAAGTTTTATAATTCCCACATTACCACAAGGGATAGCTATTGTATCAGTGCTACTTATGGGGTAGTATCCCTTACTTTTTGTTCTTCAGGACATTACATGTGCTAGGGTTGACATTTTACATCATTCAACATTCCACCTACATGGTGGTTTTGGTTTATGTTTGAATTTGTACCCACTTTGATACATAGCATTGTGATTTCTTTGTTTTATTCAGGTTATATCACAAGGGCTAGCCATTGTATCTTTGGGGCACACAGTGATCAGGCTCTTTCTTTTTGGGTCTATTTTTGTCCAAAAAAATATATACTAATGCAAACTATTTATATACTCTTATTCAATGTGAAACTGAAAGAATAGAAATACTATGTGGGACCCATTTTTGTGTCTAAGCTATATATATATATATATATATATATATATATACTTATTTTTCTAAATGGTTGGTCTTTGATTGGGGATTTTTGTCTTATTCCTGCTATTTGCAAAGTCGACTAGTCCTTTAGTATTGTTTACTACTTTTTTATTAAAAATTGTTACATATATTTTTGCAACATGGCTTTGACTCTCCTTATGAAAGGGTTGGCCTCAGACATGAATGATTTGGCCATTTTTGGTTTAGGTTTATCTGATACAGATAGACCCGGATAAACAATGTGAATCTATGTTTTTTAAGTTGGGTAAGAGCATGAAGGGTCTTCGGACCAATGTTTGGCATTTACGCCTGTTCAAGGCTTACCAACTCAAAAAGATTACACCACGAGGTTTGAGGGTGAAGGTACAGCCCTTGGTACATAACACTGATGAACAATTAACTGATGAGTGGACGCAGATTCAACAATCTGCATCTTTGGGCTTTGTGGATGTACTAGCTGACTTTTATGAACGGGCTGTCAAACAGGGATTCAGGAGGTGGAAGCACTTTGTATGGAGGTTAACAAATTTGAATCTAGTGGGTCTTTTACCTCTCGGGTGAATCAGTTAACAACAGAATTACTTAAGCTAGAACAGATATTAAAGGATAAAAAATTGATAAAGTTCCAAAGGGACATAGCGGACTATGAAAGAGGCAAACCATTTGATATGCCTAGGAATGTCACGTTTATGCTTCCGAGTAACAAGCCTTCAGCCTCCAAGAGAAAAAGACCCAAATCTATTTTGAAACATAGCTCTGAGTCATTGAGTTACACATCAGGGGATGAGACTTCCTCTAATACTGAAGGGGAGGGTAACCATACAGATGCCTCACCTGATCCCAAAAGAAGGAGTTTGTCACACCCTTTGGGTTCAGGTACAGACGAGGGGGGAGGAAGCACAAGAAATGCCAAACCGGTGGAGGGTTTGGAAGGTCTGTTACAACTGATGATAGAACACTTACCGATTGTATGAATGTACACAACATTTCCTCTGTACACCTCACTGATTTGCAAATTAAAGTTTTAAACAAAGGCCTTAATTTTGTCCCCGGCTTTTTTGTTCCAGAATATACTCTAGCACAGGATGTGGTCAATTTCTGTCGTTTACTTAATCTAAAATTGTTTTTTGAAAATGATTCTATCCAGGAAGTTCCAGAGTTTAGATTTAAAAGATCTACTTTCACTCCACCTATGTCACATATAGTATCCACTTTTCAGGCCAATGTCTTAAAGGATCTACACTGTAACCTCAGGGATTTTCAGGAATCCTATAACAATCTTTCTAAAGAGGAGGTACAATGCATAGAGGATCTCAAAAATAATAAATAAATTGTTATTGTACAAGCAGATAAGGGTGGGGCGGTAGTGATTCAAGATTGTATCAATTATAATGAAGAAGCACTAAGACAACTGGGTGACAGCAAGTATTACATGGTTATGCCATTGGATCCAACCAGTCATTTTAAGACAAAAATTGACTCTTTTCTGATACAAGCTAAGGAAGAGGGCATCATTACTGAGTCGGTTAGACACCAGTTGCTAGTTTCATCCCCGAGTAAACACTATTTTTACTTACTACCCAAAATACATAATGACGCTAGATGTCCTCCTGGAAGACCAATAGTATCAGGGCGGGGATCCATTACTGAACCACTTTTCGAATATTTTACACATTATCTTAAACCACTACTATCCAAGGTATGGGCCAGAATTCAGGAAACAACTCATTTTTTGGATATTATATCTGACATGCAATTGCAGCCTCATTGGCTGTTGTGTACCTTGGATGTAACCTCTCTCTGTACAAACATTCCCCACTGGGCAGGTTTGCAGGCACTGGATTTTTGGTTGGGAAGATCTGGTTTATACCAACCAGGCTTTAATACTTTTTTAGCATGCCTGGCTGAATATGTTCTTACTAGTAATGTATTCTACTTCCAGAACCAATGTTTTTGGCAGGTCAAAGGTACAGCAATGGATGCCTTCTTTGCACCCATTTATGTTGACTTATTTATGGCCTATATTGAGGAGGTTATTATTTATGACTCTAGTCGCAATTTATATAGTGATGAATTAGACATTTGGAGGCGATGTCTGGATGATTGTTGGGTGGTGTGGAAGTCAGATGAAGCATACTTACATGAGCTTCTTGGCTATCTCAATGATAACATATGGGGGATTGAGTTCAAACTAAATTTTCATAAATCGAAAATCGTTTTCCTTGATGTTGAGGTTAGCAGGAATCCTGATGACACCCTAGCTACATGGGTTTTCAGGAAATTCCCTGAGTATGACTCACTTTTGCATGCAACGAGCTTCCACCTCAGACATATCATCCGGAATATCCCCAAATCACAATTCCTCAGAATTAAAAGGATCTGTTCAAGCCAGTAAACATTTGAAAATACTAGGGATGATTTGATAAATCATTTTCGTGAGAGAGGTTACCCTTCTGGTACTATCAGCACTGCTTGTCACTGGGCTTGCAATCAAGATAGAACTCATTTGTTACAATACAAGGACAAACCAAAAGATTTTTCTAATCCTTTGGTTCGTCTGGTGACCGCATATGGACGCAATACACGGGGGTTCATGAATATAATCAACAGACATTGGAACATTCTTATGTCCGAGGAGAGATTACACCCTTTTTTGGGTGATAGATGCTCCTTTTCATTTAGGAGAGGATGTACATTGGGTTCCCTTTTTAGTCATTATAAGAGGATGGGACCTAGTTCTACGGTTTCCAAGCAACGTACACTCACAGGTGGTCCAGTGTTGGGCTGCATGCCATGTGGTCATTGTACTTATTGCAACAAGGTTCAGAAAACGAGGGAATTCAGTAGTCGTAATACTTCAGAAGTTTTCAATATTAACTTCCGGGCTAACTGCAGTACAGAGTGGGTTATCTATTTAGTCACTTGTACATGCTCCTCATTCTATGTGGGACAAACCTCTAGACCTTTTTGTCTCAGGATTGGGGAGCATCTTAGTGATAGTAGGAATAAACGTCCTAATAATGCTCTGTATAAACATGCATGTAAACATAACTCTGCATCTTTTTATTTTACTGTTATTGATTGCATTGTAGGGAAATGTAGGGATAAATCAGGATGGCATGACATACTCAACTTTAAGGAACGCAAATGGATTATTAAGTTAGGGGCTTTGTTCCCACCTGGGCTTAATGACCAATTATAAATGCACCAATGAACTGTTTTATGTAACACTATATATACATGAGTTTCTGTTGGCTCATGTTTACTCACTGAAGAAGGCTATTATAGCCGAAACCGGTTTGGGGAAGGTAGCTGGGCTTACTACCCTCTACCTAGTGATGTGATTTTTATTTCCGTATTAAATTGTGGATTTCCACCTTTACAGCTGGCTGTATTTTGTTCTGATGTGCTGACTCACTAGCCGTGCAGTTGCCGTACGTGCATCACGCTGCCTCCTGGTATTTGCTTTCCACAAGAAATACAATTGTTAACTTTTACTGACATTGGTTTAGAGCAAGAAAAAGGATCCCCAATGGGGTACTTAGCTTTTTTTGAAGACTTCGGTTTTGAAACTCGAAAATGAAAATTTCAGGAGTCGGCTGACTGGCACTTGTGAACTGCTTCTGCTTCAAGCACCGCACGGCAAGGAAGACTGATATAATGGCATTGGCTGCATGCTTTATACCCCTGACTACCTGACATCATGGAAGATGAGACAGCAATCGATGCAGGACCCAAGACTTTGATAATCAGGCCGACTGAGAGCTACCTGCAAGCAGATAACTCAAATGTAATGACTACAAAAGTGAAACGTGAAGAACATCAGGGAAGTGAATAGTTTGGTTAATGTTTGCCTCTGACGTGACCTTTGGTATGAAGAAGGGATTTATTTTAAGTGAGACTCATCTCTGAAGAAAGTTATATATGGTGGTTGACAGGACAGTGCTTGCAATTCTGACACTCTTCTAGCTAAAGTAACGGCCACTAGGAAAGCAGTCTTCCAAGATAAAATTTTTAACTTGTATAAGCTAGCAGTTTCAAATGGTTTCTGGCTAAGTCCCTGAAGTACCAATGTGAGATATCAAAGATGGGAAAGATCTTTTATCGGAGGCCCGAGATGAAATACTCCTTTCATAAAAGCCCGACATAGTTTTCCCTCTACTGTTACAATTCTAGACTATCATCCTTCCCTACATGGAAATTCGTGATAGCCACCAGTTGTAAATTCAAAGTGGAAAAACTAGCTCCATGCTGGACAAGTGAGCTAAGAAACATAAGGATATCCGGAACTGAAGCAGAAAAAGGGTCTTATTCCTCTGTGAAGCCCAAATGGAAAATCCATTTACTGTGATATACTTTCTTGGTGGAAGACTTCTGGGAAGGAAGAATAATATTTTGAACTATGGAGGCTACCATCGACTGTCGCAGAATCAATGGAAGTGGAGAAACCAAGCAGTTAGTCTCAGGGATCGAAGACTGGGAATCTGGCATTCCGACAGATGGAAAACTAGATCCTGCCTGGGATTCAGTATCCATGGAGGATACCTGCTGTGAGAGCACAGGAAGGGGAAACCATACCTGGCAAGGCCAATAAGGGACAATGAGGATTAAATTGGTCTTCAGCCTGCTGGCTTTCTGTAGAACTTTGGGTATCAGGGGAATTGGAGGGTAGGCATAGAGGAGACCCGGGGGCCAATAATGGACCAGAGCATCCCTGGGTGCCTCCCCAAGGGGGGAGGGGTCACAGCAAAGTACTTGCTGCATTTGTTGTATAGGGGAGAGGTAAAAAGGTCGCAGCAAGGCTGGCCCCAACGGCTGAATATTTGACTTGCTACTGATTGGTTCAGGGACCACTCGTGTGGACTTGCGATCAATCTGCTCAGTCTGTTCGCCAGAATGCTGGAATTCCCTGGAATGTGCATTGCAATGAAAAAGCAGTTTGAAGAAATCTTGCACTCCCAAACCCTCATGGTCTCCATGCACAACTGGTATTAACAGGCTCCCCCTGCTTGTTGATGTACCAAACCACTGACATACTGTCTGTCAGAAATGCACTTTTCCCCAGAGGAAGGCAGACCTGAAAGGCTTGCAATGTGAGAAGGGCCACCCTCATCTCCAGTAAATTTATGTGCAATTTGGTCTCAGTCATGGACCATGTGCCTTGGACCGTATTTCCCTGGAACCCCCCCCCCCAAACAGGGAGGTGTCTGTGCGTAGGAGGGGAAGAGTGAAAGGTCTTCTGAGATGAAAGCCATCTGTAAGGATCCACCACTGCAGATGATGCCTGCAAATTGGAGTTAGCCTGACTGAGGCTGATAACGGATGGCACCGAATAGACCATTGTACCGCTAGGGTCCACAGGAGAACTCTCATGAAGAACCTGGGTAGGGGCACTAGAAGAATGTCAGCTAACATGGATCCTAGGGCCATAAGAACCAATCAAGCTGGTAGTGTTGAGGTGTCTAGCAAAATCTGAACCTGCTGTCTCAAGGACCTTATTCTTTTGGGGGGGGGCTGAATTTGATGTCCTGTACAGGAGCCAACTTGGATATATTGTGTTCACTGTGATTCCCAGGCACTGGAACAGGTGCAACATAACCTGGACAGCCCAAAGCAATTGATGCCTTGTAGGTGCTATTAGGATCCAATCATCCAGGTAAAGAAACACCCAGAATCCATGCAGATGGAAGTGAGCTGCAACCACTGCCATGCATTTGAACACCCGGGGGGCAGTGCTCTGAAATGGTAATAATTGTCCCCCAGCCTGAAACGCAAAAATCTCCTGGAGCAGGTGTCTACTTTGATATGATAGTACGAGTCCTGGAGATGTACAGAGCACATACAGTCATCCTTGAGCAGAAGTGGTAGAATGGACTGTACCATAACCATGCGGAACATCGACTTCTTATGAATAAATTCAAACTGCTCAGATCCAAGATGGCTTGAAGGCCCCATGTCTTCTTTGGCACCAAAAAGAAACATGAATAAGTTCTGCATCCTAGTTGTTCGGTTGGGAACTGCTGGATGACTGTTTTGTTTAGAAGGTTTTAAACTTCTAGAAGGGCAGTCTCCCTCTGACTGGGGGGCATGTCGGGGACAGACATCTCTGAAGTGGGAGGAGGAAGGGAAAAGGGAATATAGTAACCTCTGGAAATTATATTTACCACCCAGATGTTGCTTGTTGTGCCTCTCCAGACTTCTGAGTGTAATGACAGTCTGCCCCTGACTGCCTCCAGAGTAGGACAGCTGGGCAACACTTCAGGAGCAATGAAAGGGCCTGTCAGAGAATGGTTTCCTGAAGCCCTGATTTTGTGGACCCCCTCTCCCTCTGGGACAATGTCTACCATTGAATCCTCTCCCTCTGCCTCTAGAAGAAAACTCATCTTGTGAATCCAGAAAAGGCTCTTGGGACGTACAGAACCACATCTTCTTCCCTCCCTGTTGGTTTGTGGAGAAGGTCCGTTGGGGGGAAGAAAACTTGATTCCTACGGCAGATAAGGTCTTGCCTTCCCCTGTTTGCTGTGGGTGAGAGTCACTTTTAATGAAGGCCCAAACAACGAGGAACCATCAAAGAAGGAGTTGATGAATGATGCCTTAAAGGGGTCCGCAAACACGCACAGCCTCATCCAGGCATGTTTCTGAAGGGCTACGCCTGAACCAGCTGAATGTGAGGTACCTTCTGCACGATGGGAGATTAACCTCTTCGAAGAATTAATGATGAAGGACATAGTGGTCAGTTGGGGAGAAACCTTTTTAAAGTATTCTTCCGACATTAACTGCGTCAGAGAGAGATTTCCTTAATCAGATCTCTCTGAAGGCACATGAAGTGTGCCAAGTAATTCAATGGTCTCAGCATAAAAGTGGCCGAGGCACACGTGCTTCCCATGCCTATCCAAAGCCTGAGATTCCTTGTTATGGGGATGAACAGTGGAGTTCAGTTCCATGAGCTCCTTCTTGGTGGCTGCCAACACCACAATGGCATCAACTGGGACACCTTTACTCCAAAAGGGGCAATCACTGGGAGGACTGAGCTATTTGTCCGCACATTTAGGAAATGGCTCCATGGTGTCAGGTTCCTTCCAAGCCCAGCGGGCCATAAGGTCAATGAGCTTGTTCACTGGGGGGAGCATCCAGGATGTAGATAGGCACATCCCAAATGCCTCTAGGAACACTGACTCCTCAGAGGAAGGGGGTTGGGAAGACCATTCACCCTTTTGCTTTAGAATTACTAAGATATTCCCAAAGTAAATAAAGTGGAGATCGGGGGGGGGGGGCTGTCCCTTCATAGAAATCAGTCTCCTCTGTCAAAGACTCCAAATGGGAATCTAGGTGCTTCCGCTTGCACTTCCGAGGAGCCTCCTCCATGGGGTACTTGGGAGAGGACGGAGAAGACAGGGGGGACCCCTTGCTGAAGGGTAGGGTGGTGGCTCTACAGGAGGGCTTGATCATGGATTGGATGGATGGGAGCAAAGCCCTGATCAGCAGGGGATTGGGTAGGGCCTAGCAGAAGAGGGACCATGTCTCGAGGTGTGGAGAATGCTCTCTCTGCCACCTGGAAGACAACAATGTCAGGAGGATCTGCCCTCCCACCCTGGGAGCCAAAGCCACCAAGGGAGAAAAGGAAGGTGTCATCCTGGATCTGACAACTTCAGAAAGCAACAAACCTGAGCTGTCGAAGGCTGAGGTTACAGGGGGAGGGACAGCTCTAAAACGGTTGGAGTTGACACCAGCCCCGAGGACCCAGCGCTGACATCTTGGACCCAGGACCCACTCTGCTCTGAGGGGAATTGGTGCCAAGCCAGTCAGGAACACTGTCTGAGTTGAAGACAATCTGATGATGGCCCACTCAGAAGTGTCAGGCCCTGCAGCTCAGAAGCCAAAGGTCAGATTAGAGGAGAAGGCTGTGGAATCGGGGTTGGTATTCTCTTGGATCAAGCATGGGTCAGAGAAGGCAAGAATCCCAGCTGGATCTGGGCTTTGAGAAAAATTCATCATCCGATCCATATTGGAGTGGGACAGCCACGAGAACCTAGAGGAGACAGACGAACGGGTCGACCGGAATGGTGACAGGCAGGGCCAGTCAGTCAGGACAAGTGAAGGAGACTTACTCCAATGCGGAGTATGGCTCCGGGACCTCCGATGCGGGTGTGTCTGACCCAATGTAGTCCACTACAAAGAAGAGGATCTGTGGATCTGAATGGTCTCCACTGGCTCCGACTGACTGCTTGGACCCAAAGTTTGAGGGTCAGGGAGAGAGGCTGGCTTAGTCAATGCTGGCTCTGCAGGATTTGAGGGGCCTCTTCGATCTGGAAAGAAGCAAGAGCAGGAGGGATCTGAGGAGTATGGCACCGGGACCTCCGATGCGGGTGTGTCTGACCCAATGTAGTCCACTACAAAGAAGAGGATCTGTGGATCTGAATGGTCTCCACTGGCTCCGACTGACTGCTTGGACCCAGTTTGAGGGTCAGGGAGAGAGGCTGGCTTAGTCAACGCTGGCTCTGCTGGATCCGAGGGGCCTCTTGGATCTGGAAAGAAGCAAGAGCAGGAGGGATCCGAGGAAGATGGACCCGAAAGCCTCCTGTGCTTCTGAGGAGCAGAAGCCATTGTCCCCTGAGAAACTGAGGTGGCACACTTTTTTGAGACAGGGGTCTGGGCTCCAGAAGCCAGGAGAAGGCCTCTCAATATAAGTTTATTTCGTTGGCTCATGAGGCTGCAAATATCACATGGCATCCACAAATGCCCCGGACCCAAGCAATAAACATACCTCTTGTGGGTATCCGACTGTGGAATCTTATGCCCACAAGAGGCACACCTCTTAAAACAAGACTGTTTGTCAGAACCCGCTGGCTTGTCCGACATGCTATCATACACAGAAGAACAAATCACACTCATGCACACACTATACTCTAATCAACTAAAAGATACAAGAAAAGTTTTTTTTTTTTTTAAGGAAGAGGGAGAGAGAGACAGTGAAAAGGAAAAGAAGAGACGGAAGGTGGGAAAAACCGTAACACAAGAAAAACTAATGGGCAGGCAATTTTCTTAAGGAAGAGAGAGAGAGATAGGGAAAAGAAAAGAAGAGACGGAAGGTGGGAAAGAACCCTAACACAAGCGAAAACTAATGGGCAGGCAAATGATACCTTAGCAGGGATGGTAGGGTAACACTATAGATAAACGAGTGCTAAGAGAGAGGAAAATAGCTGATAGGACTGTAGAAAAACAGGAAAATTTCACTTATCTGAACTGAGACTCTGAATCAAGTCTGTGCTGGAAGGCGGCAAATGAGATCTGAGGGTTTGAAGAGGAGTGAGGCATTATGGAAGAGGGTGGAGTTTGAGGCTCAGATAGTATGTCTGGAGGAAATGGCCGAGTCAGATCCGAGGGCAGATCGAAAGACCCATTTGTGATGCATAATGAAATGGACAACATCAGATTCAAGGTTTTCTATTCGTCAGAACAGTACAGAAAAGAAAATCAGTAAAAAAAAGGTCCTAACGTCCTGTGGCATAAACTAAGAGGGAGGATAGTTTAAGATAAGAAAAAAGGATAATGTCTTTACTAGAACAAAAAGGTTCAAATAACTCATGAAATGTAACTGCTAAATCTCGAGACAGGAAGCTGTATCTGTTTGCGATGATGGCAAATGAGATCTGAGGTAATGGAGATGGAATAGTGCATTATGGGTAGAGAGAGAAGCTCAAGAGCTGGACCCAAAGTCTGCAGTATGTGGCTGAGTCAGATCAGAGGATCGATCTGAACCTATGGGTTGAAGAAGAATTAAAAGGACATTATCAGATCTTGGTCTTTTATGAAAAAGCTCTGGAATATAAGGACTCTTAGAAGAGCGACATTCCACAGTGCAGAAGTGTTAATGAGATAAATGCTGCACAGCGGTGCAGCCCGTCACACCTTCTCTTTTTAATGCAGTATGCAAGCACCACTATATGGGTATAAAAGAGGTGTAAGCTAACAAGTTCTGCTCAGTTGTGCCATAGGAATGCTTGTTTCATATTCTGAACACTTCCAGGGGACTACTTCAAAACAACTAAATGGATTAAAGACTGACGATGAAGAGGACTGAAAGACATTAGGAGTACAAGACTGAGAAGAGCACTGACACAGTTGGAAAGTCTGCCTTTACGACTACAGTTGAGAAGCACCAGCTTGGCATTCTAAGCAGTATACAGTGTGCGCAGTGAGGCTGTACATGTGGCACAGTTCATGAGTGTATGTTAGTGCTTGTGCATAGCACTTGTGTTTGTATCTATGTCACCGCATAAGAGTGTCTGTGGGTGGGTATGCCAACACTGCTTAAAAAATAAAGCTTCAAAGTTGATAGATGGTTACTTCCAGGGCTATTAAATCACCACTTTGAAAATGTACTAGTTCTAGCTTTAGTAATGTACACCCAAATAAAAAGACAGAAATGTCTTCTGCATTAAATGTATCGGTCCCTTTGCCAATACACAAAGGCTGTCATTTATTTATCATGTACAAGGAAAAGCACAAGAGGCATGGAGGGATAAAGCCCTATGTCCAAGGTGACCACAGTCTGATTTGCAGTGGAGTCGTTTAATGATACTGGAAGGGAAGATGGGCATGCCCATCTTGGAAAAAGGGAGTGGAGATGATTTCATGATGTTGCAGCCGTTTGAAGAAAGGGGCAGGCCTACCAACTGAGACTGCACATGTGCTCCAACAAGCCTCAAATGGATAATGACCTTCAGTCAACAGGTGCATGCCCTTATGCACCTTTATAGGGGAAGGTGTACTGGCCCCCACAGTAAAGTGGGTTGCATGTACTTTTGCCAAGAGAGGGGGTTTAAGGCTAATAAATAAATGTTCTCATTACTGAAATGCTGTTGAAGATTGAAGCAACCCTCATGGCTGCTTAAATAACACCGCCCCCACAATGACTCTCAGTCTAGTGGATCTGTTGGTGATCTCCACCAGCTACGGAACAAACAGGCTTGAGTCTGAATGGGCAAGTCTTGATGATCAGCAGACGTGGGGGGAAAAAAAGTAAAGAGAAAAAAATAATTATATACAAAGTTAGCTAACAGCATAACAACCCTGTCTATTAGGATTTCCAACACTGATAGCTATTAATTAGAACTGATGACAAAATCTAGTTATCAAACATGACAGGAGACCCTGGAATGAGATAGTATTTAGGGTAACAACTATGGGTCATATGAATCAGCTTGTGTCAGTTCACTTGTCTTGAATTCTGTCAATTCCCATGTTAAGTATTATGCTTCTAAGTATTTAGTATGACTTAATACATCATACGCATACCAACAATTCACAAGCAGGTCTATATTAGATTGTTGAAATCTGCTTTCATCGACGGCTTACTCATTGACCCCTTACCAAAAAAACTAACTTCAGCGAACAACAACATTTTTTACAAAGTAACCAGTTGGCTACTACCCCACCAAAACACACACATCACACTAAATTAAACCCACCCAAGTGGGGGCTTTGCCCCCCACATCCACCAAAGTGGAGGCTACAACCCCCCCCCACAACTATATATACCATCTCTGAGATTGCACTACAGTGGGGAAAAGGGCAAAGTTGTGGTGTTGGCCAACTGGTTACTTATCTTGTAAAAAATTTCAATGTTCGCTGAAGTTAGCTTTGATGGATAGGGGTCGATAAATAAACAGTTGATGAAAGCAGACTTCTGTGAACTAATATAGACCCTTCACAAGCATGCAACATACTGTCCATCTGAGCCACTAATAGTAAATACTGTTTCAGTTTCATAACACACAGGGTACACTCGAAATAAAAAAAAAAAACAATTCAATTAATCACACAATCTCCATACCCTGTTGCCACTCTGACCTAATGAAACAGATACTAATCAACTCTGGATACACACAATGCTTAATTAAGTGTACCTGAAATAATGCATTGCAGATCTAAAATGAAAAGGATACTAGAACTGAACAGTCGTACAACTTTATTTTACTTATTTTATTTCACATTTGTTTAACAGGATGGTACACTGATCACAACTAACCGTTTGCAGGTACTACCCAGACAAAGAAGACTACTACATCTGGTTTTCTTGCATCTATTTTTTAAACTGTTGGTAAGGGGTGAGCCCATGTGATGTATACTTCATCATTCTCTATAATGCTTTGTGGTTTGTGTATCCAATGCTTCTCAGCTACTCCTATATTGTAGTGTTTTGACAATCCCCAGTGCATCAATGTTGCTATATAATTGCGCCTTTCAGTGTACAGGTTTTCTACCATGAATGTATCATGCCCAACAATAAGGTGTGTAAAAGAAAAGAAGAGACGGAAGGTGGGAAAGAACCCTAACACAAGCGAAAACTAATGGGCAGGCAAATGATACCTTAGCAGGGATGGTAGGGTAACACTATAGATAAACGAGTGCTAAGAGAGAGGAAAACAGCTGATAGGACTGTAGAAAAACAGGAAAATTTCACTTATCTGAACTGAGACTCTGAATCAAGTCTGTGCTGGAAGGCGGCAAATGAGATCTGAGGGTTTGAAGAGGAGTGAGGCATTATGGAAGAGGGTGGAGTTTGAGGCTCAGATAGTATGTCTGGAGGAAATGGCCGAGTCAGATCCGAGGGCAGATCGAAAGACCCATTTGTGATGCATAATGAAATGGACAACATCAGATTCAAGGTTTTCTATTCGTCAGAACAGTACAGAAAAGAAAATCAGTAAAAAAAAGGTCCTAACGTCCTGTGGCATAAACTAAGAGGGAGGATAGTTTAAGGTAAGAAAAAAGGATAATGTCTTTACTAGAACAAAAAGGTTCAAATAACTCATGAAATGTAACTGCTAAATCTCGAGACAGGAAGCTGTATCTGTTTGCGATGATGGCAAATGAGATCTGAGGTAATGGAGATGGAATAGTGCATTATGGGTAGAGAGAGAAGCTCAAGAGCTGGACCCAAAGTCTGCAGTATGTGGCTGAGTCAGATCAGAGGATCGATCTGAACCTATGGGTTGAAGAAGAATTAAAAGGACATTATCAGATCTTGGTCTTTTATGAAAAAGCTCTGGAATATAAGGACTCTTAGAAGAGCGACATTCCACAGTGCAGAAGTGTTAATGAGATAAATGCTGCACAGCGGTGCAGCCCGTCACACCTTCTCTTTTTAATGCAGTATGCAAGCACCACTATATGGGTATAAAAGAGGTGTAAGCTAACAAGTTCTGCTCAGTTGTGCCATAGGAATGCTTGTTTCATATTCTGAACACTTCCAGGGGACTACTTCAAAACAACTAAATGGATTAAAGACTGACTATGAAGAGGACTGAAAGACATTAGGAGTACAAGACTGAGAAGAGCACTGACACAGTTGGAAAGTCTGCCTTTACGACTACAGTTGAGAAGCACCAGCTTGGCATTCTAAGCAGTATACAGTGTGCGCAGTGAGGCTGTACATGTGGCACAGTTCATGAGTGTATGTTAGTGCTTGTGCATAGCACTTGTGTTTGTATCTATGTCACCGCATAAGAGTGTCTGTGGGTGGGTATGCCAACACTGCTTAAAAAATAAAGCTTCAAAGTTGATAGATGGTTACTTCCAGGGCTATTAAATCACCACTTTGAAAATGTACTAGTTCTAGCTTTAGTAATGTACACCCAAATAAAAAGACAGAAATGTCTTCTGCATTAAATGTATCGGTCCCTTTGCCAATACACAAAGGCTGTCATTTATTTATCATGTACAAGGAAAAGCACAAGAGGCATGGAGGGATAAAGCCCTATGTCCAAGGTGACCACAGTCTGATTTGCAGTGGAGTCGTTTAATGATACTGGAAGGGAAGATGGGCATGCCCATCTTGGAAAAAGGGAGTGGAGATGATTTCATGATGTTGAAGCCGTTTGAAGAAAGGGGCAGGCCTACCAACTGAGACTGCACATGTGCTCCAACAAGCCACAAATGGATAATGACCTTCAGTCAACAGGTGCATGCACTTATGCACCTTTATAGGGGAAGGTGTACTGGCCCCCACAGTAAAGTGGGTTGCATGTACTTTTGCCAAGAGAGGGGGTTTAAGGCTAATAAATAAATGTTCTCATTACTGAAATGCTGTTGAAGATTGAAGCAACCCTCATGGCTGCTTAAATAACACCGCCCCCACAATGACTCTCAGTCTAGTGGATCTGTTGGTGATCTCCACCAGCTACGGAACAAACAGGCTTGAGTCTGAATGGGCAAGTCTTGATGATCAGCAGACGTGGGGGGAAAAAAAGTAAACAGAAAAAAATAATTATATACAAAGTTAGCTAACAGCATAACAACCCTGTCTATTAGGATTTCCAACACTGATAGCTATTAATTAGAACTGATGACAAAATCTAGTTATCAAACATGACAGGAGACCCTGGAATGAGATAGTATTTAGGGTAACAACTATGGGTCATATGAATCAGCTTGTGTCAGTTCACTTGTCTTGAATTCTGTCAATTCCCATGTTAAGTATTATGCTTCTAAGTATTTAGTATGACTTAATACATCATACGCATACCAACAATTCACAAGCAGGTCTATATTAGATTGTTGAAATCTGCTTTCATCGACGGCTTACTCATTGACCCCTTACCAAAAACTAACTTCAGCGAACAACAACATTTTTTACAAAGTAACCAGTTGGCTACTACCCCACCAAAACACACACATCACACTAAATTAAACCCACCCAAGTGGGGGCTTTGCCCCCCACATCCACCAAAGTGGAGGCTACAACCCCCCCCCACAACTATATATACCATCTCTGAGATTGCACTACAGTGGGGAAAAGGGCAAAGTTGTGGTGTTGGCCAACTGGTTACTTATCTTGTAAAAATTTACAATGTTCGCTGAAGTTAGCTTTGATGGATAGGGGTCGATAAATAAACAGTTGATGAAAGCAGACTTCTGTGAACTAATATAGACCCTTCACAAGCATGCAACATACTGTCCATCTGAGCCACTAATAGTAAATACTGTTTCAGTTTCATAACACACAGGGTACACTCGAAATAAAAAAAAAAAACAATTCAATTAATCACACAATCTCCATACCCTGTTGCCACTCTGACCTAATGAAACAGATACTAATCAACTCTGGATACACACAATGCTTAATTAAGTGTACCTGAAATAATGCATTGCAGATCTAAAATGAAAAGGATACTAGAACTGAACAGTCGTACAACTTTATTTTACTTATTTTTATTTCACATTTGTTTAACAGGATGGTACACTGATCACAACTAACCGTTTGCAGGTACTACCCAGACAAAGAAGACTACTACATCTGGTTTTCTTGCATCTATTTTTTAAACTGTTGGTAAGGGGTGAGCCCATGTGATGTATACTTCATCATTCTCTATAATGCTTTGTGGTTTGTGTATCCAATGCTTCTCAGCTACTCCTATATTGTAGTGTTTTGACAATCCCCAGTGCATCAATGTTGCTATATAATTGTGCCTTTCAGTGTACAGGTTTTCTACCATGAATGTATCATGCCCAACAATAAGGTGTGTAACTGTTTCCAGTTCTGTTTTACAGAACTTACAACTGTCCATTTCTCCCACATGTTCAATGGACTTTGCAAACCAACATGTAAGTAGTCCACCATCCTGGACCACGTAATTAACCTTTCATCCTTTGGTTTCAACTGACATCATCTTAACCATTCCTGTGTCAAATCTTGAACAACATGAGGCTGTTCCATGAGATCTCTATACCTTCCACTATATCTATGGCTTTTCCACATTTCTTTCTTTCTCCCTACATTCTTTCTTTTGTTTTTCGGAATTCAGTTGCTGTCTGATTTTTGCCTACGTCTGGTTTGATTTCCATTCTCACTTGCCACTTGAATGTTTCTGCCAAACTAAGCAGACAGGTCCATCTTATACTTCCTCTTCTGATGTTGTAAAACTTTCACTATGTTTAGATCGGATGAGGTCAGCAGATATGTATGCAATCCAATCTATATATGAAATAAATTATGAGGAGGCCCATACCTCGTTCAGAATGCTGTACATATAATCTTGGTGTACACTAATTTTTATATATCATTTGATAAGGGTGAAACATCTTGCTTTTCTGTCCAGCTGCTCCAATACTTTTTGGGGCCAGACAAGCTCAAAAAATTGTAAGTTAAAACAGGAATATAAAAATGGTTTACAACTTGGACTTTATTCCTAGATGTCAAGGATGTTTTCAGTAATAGTTCTTCTGAAGTATTCTTTATTGAGTTTTATTCACATTTGTTCATGTTTTATTGTCAATTCTTCATCAGTTTCCAAACATTTATACTCACTCCTTCCTGGTCAAGTTCCTTTATATCACATTCCTATCTTAAGATATGTATTTTCTTGATACTGTAACATTCCTGCTTTAAACATTGCTTTTGCACTTTTATTAAAACCAAATGTCTTTCGTATATCACCTGAAAAAGTTTCAACACTTGCATTTGTGCTTTCCTTTCAACTCCTCATCTGATTATACAGTTTTAAGTCATCCACAAAAAGTAGAATAGAATTCTTTAAGCAAGTTTGTTTTCTGAGAGCCAAATTGTAACCAAGACCTAATCTGTTAAGAAAACAGCTTAATGCGTTAAGGACAAGACAAAACAGCAGTGACAAAGAATCTCCTTTCAATTTTTAACCCTGGGATAATAATTTGCCCTTTGTCATGGCGTAACTGCAAAGTGGGTTGCCACTGTTTCATTGTCACTGTAATTGATCAATGCAGGATGCATCTTACACAGCTGTAAGCACTCGTTTATTCAAGAATGTAGGATGCTGTCAAAATGTTTTTTTGTAATATATCCATGCCACACACTTAGGCTCTTCCCCTTTCTAGAATTCTCCATTATGGCTTGAGTTTGCAACAAATTATCCTTTGTTCCGTATAATTTTCTTGTGTTACGCTTTTGTTCTATTGCCATGATTCAGCTTTCTTCTAAATTACTATAAACTCTGTAAACTTTGCATCAATTCCAATATATTGTTTGTACATAGTCAGAAGGGAAGTTATTGTCTATAGTTTTAAGGATAGCTTGCAGGTTCACTGTTAAGGAGCAGCATTGTTTTTCCAGTTGTTAACCAGACTGGTGTCTGTTCTGGATGAGCATATAAGTAGTTCTTACTCAGGACTAAATCTTTCTGTTTGTTTGTGTCTTTCGGCTTTTCCCGGTTAGGGGTCGCCACAGCAGAACTCCGGTCCGCGAATGATAGGTAGTTGATTTTTACGTGCAGAGTTACCAGCCTTGACGCACAACCTTCAACGAAGGTACGCCCATGCACGCATATCTCCACGCAGAAGACGCCCTAGCTGAGAATCGAACCGGACAGCGTCTTACTGTGAGGTGACAACGCTACCGCAGCACCACCACTGCGGGTAGGACTAAAGCTTTCTGTAAATATGTTAATACTTTTAGCTAGAAGTTAGGTATGGTATCTGGGACTGAGATTTTCCAGTCAGGAGTTTTTCTCAATTTTGTTTAAATTTTCTGGCTGTTACTTCATCCTGTTTCATATCCTGTACATTTGAACTCCTTACGGTTTCTTTTAGTTTTTCCTATCCATTCATCATCTTTGTTATGTTCCACAAGGTTCCTTAGAATAGAGCACTAACAGGCTTGCTGCATCCTCTGCAGGACCCGTGTTAGCACTTGTTTGTAGGTATTGTTACTGGGAGCTTCATTTAGCTGTGGAGGTTTTCTGTTTCGGTGAAATGCAGTTGCATCTCAAAAAAAATAACACCCACAAAAAAACAGTCATTATGTGCAGTTGTCTGCAGTTTGGTTGTTTATTTTTTTTCAGGTAGACTATTTGCATGTATTTTACACAGTTTGTTTGTTTTATGAAATAAGAACCAAACATTACCCTGTTTTCTGAAGAAAACTGAATTTTGCTGTCATTTTATATACTATAGCATAATACACATCCCCTCACACTTTAGACTCATACAGTTAAATTATACTACATGAACATGGGAACAATGTAAGCAAATGATCACAGGGATTGTAAGAAGCCTAGCCATGTACACTTGTAAGTCGATGTAATTGAAAGTTTTTGCTACCTTTTTTATGAGTAGTTAACAAAGTCCTATTTCCAAATCAAGCAGAGACATACATGATTACCCCAATCTAGATTTAGGTCTACCCACCCAGCCATTAAGACTAGCCTTAAAAGGCGAACAAAGGAGTACTATACTTGGCATGTAGTGGTAACTTACGTCATAAGCTGAGAAGATGTTAAGTTAGGAACTTATTCGTCTAGCAAGTATTACTTATTTGTTGATATAAATTTATGTCCCTAGAATGTGTACTTGCACAGCCACTGATTTTGCAAAGAAATAAGAGGTCAAATAGGACTGGGTCATTCATGACTTGAAAAGCAAGACACGTCACCTTACAGCAGCCAGTAGGCTACTGGGTATAAGGAAAGCTGTGCTAATCAATCAGAATAGTTGAAAAATCTAAGGCCTTAATTTTTTGCTTAGAAGTCTTTGGGGCATTTCTAGTTCAGCAATATGTTTGGATTTGTCCATACCAAAGGGGGAATTGTATCCTATGAAGGGTCATTTAAAGGAACACTACAATGGTAACAAGAATTCCTTGCATCCTGAAGATATTCCTTTGGAAATTAACTGGGCCAGGCAGAAGATTTTCCTGAATTCGGTGGAAACATGATGACCAAATAAATGAGAGTTGTCCACATTTATGGCTGTATCTTTCTGAAGAGGAGTACTACTTGTAGAATATGAGATAGCAATAATCAAAAATTGTTCCTATTACCTTGCACTTTTTTGCATTTAGCTTGAGACCATTTTCAGTATGTCAGGTATGTGAATATTCTAGCCCTTTTTGGAGCAGTTTGGTATCATTAGATGAACACACAACAATGATCAGCTTGCAGTCATCAGTAAACTTGGTCAACCTTACTTCAGAGACAATTGCTTAGATATCTGAAAAATAGATGCCAAAGAAGAGAGAGCCCAGAAATGATCCCTGTAGTACCCCATTAGTTA
Source organism: Protopterus annectens (assembly GCF_019279795.1). Lineage (NCBI taxonomy): Eukaryota > Metazoa > Chordata > Ceratodontiformes > Protopteridae > Protopterus > Protopterus annectens. Next base: position 91,812,219 of record NC_056732.1, on the reverse strand, counting down.
CAACTTTACATTCAAGGTATCAGCGATGTTCACTGCTTGGGATGTGTTGGACAGCCACTTTGCAATCCAGTGGGCAACACAGGGGGTTACATTAAGTTTGTCAAACTTTTCCGTAATACCAGCATTGAGGAGAGTGTCAAAAGCCTTGTGCAGGTCAAAATGAGCTGCATGTACAGTGTGACCAATATTCACATTCTCTATAACCTTTTCAAATAAGTTTACTAGGTTAAAGAAACAGAACATGCCCTTCACAAAATCAAACCAAATGGGGTCCAGATTAGTTATGGTGTCTATGGTCTAAACTACATAAATGAGTTTGGCTATAATATGTTCCAAGACTTTACATAAAAGGCTGGTGGAGTTGATAGGTTTATAATTACTGGGTCTGTGTACAGGGGCCAGCCTTATGTAATGGAGTCACACTTTCTATACTCCAGGCATCATGGACAAACCCTGTGGATAGACTGAGGCTGAACAGTTTAAATAGAGGCTTGGAAATTGTGCACTTGGTACTGATGAGAATGCAGACTGGTATATTACCTAGTCTCACAGATACATTAGTTTTAGCCTTTGGTGGGGACTCAAACTTTTTCCAAGGTGATTTCAGGGGAAACAATTTTCAGAAACAGTGGGCAGCAATGTCGGTAGGCGGGATAATGTTAACACTAAATCTATCTGTTAATATATTGGTTATATCCATTGAATCACAATGTGATACTATAATGGATGAGCTCAGTGCATTGTTCAACATTATTCATTCATTTCCTGACTTAACTTAAGAAAGATTTGTAGTTTTCATTGGTATCTTTTAAGCCTTTAATGGCACTAATTCAGCATTGGAGAAAGGCTCCACAACAATAGTACAAAAAGATTACAAAAATTTTAAAATGATTTACAAACAATATACAAAAAAGTGGTACTTGCATATTATCGCAACCAGATTTTCGCGGTTGCGAAATTTGCATGCTGGAGTGAAAGTGAGTGCGGGAAACACAGTGAAATGTTATTTGACAGCCTTACTAAAGAAATGTAATTTTGGATTACATTCAGGAAGACAAACAAATGTGCAGTTCTTCTTCCTATTTTGTGTGCATTACACACGCATGCTTCAAACTGTCAGGGGTGCTGTGTTACTGACAAAAGGTATACTTTCACTGTAAGGAAGGAATGCTGAGAAGAAAAACACACTCATAGAAATGCTTTAGGTAAACTACCTTTCTTTGTAAAACTTTGTAAACACAGTTGAAAGCTTTACAAAGAGAGTTTACCAAAAGCATTTCCATGACCATGAGTGTCTGTTTTTCATCTCAGCATTCCTTCCTTTTACACAAACCAGCAGCGAGTTGGTTTTGTGTTATTGATGGCATCCTATAGTTCGGGGATGAAAACACTTACTTACAGCGAAATGCAAGCAGCTTGCCTGCAAGTCTGTTGACATTTTCCATCACTTTTACAATCAGTTTTTTCTGTTTCTTCGAAGTCCTGTGAATGACGGTCGACATAGAAATATGAATGAAAAAGTACAAGAAAGAAGTAAAACACAAATTTGCTTTTACACTGGTTAGGTTATCTGGCTAATTTTAGGACACACCACAGTTCAACGGTGTCTGTTGTACAACACGCGATTGATGCCAGATGTCCGTTTTCAGTTGGTGGACAACCTCCTGCTTGCCTTGCTTATTCCTGTATGTCTTTCACAAACCACTGAGAAAAAAAAAAGTAATTGGGAGTTTTCACACCCCCATTTTACTTGCACATAAACTGTTTTCTCGGAAACTATATGATTTACAGAAGGTTAAAAATCTGGTTGCGATAATACGCAAGTACCAAAAAAATTTAACAGTTGCCAACAATCACAATTTATAAAAAGAGATGTAAAAATGCAAAACATTACATTTCCTAAGACTTACTGCATACAGTAATATGAATCTCATTAGATATATAAGGACCGGGTCAAAGACATTAGATGCTCTTTGGGGTAGTGTTTCAATTTGTTCCAGTGCATTGCTATTAAAAAGGTGTAGGAAACACTGAGTATATCCATTTTTAGAGGTGGAAGTGTGCCAGTTAATGCTTGAGTAATTGAAGGTCGCTATGAAGTAGGTATTTTAAGATATGTTCAATTTTAGTACAGACATGTTTCTACTTTATACAAGGTGTATGTTACAGACACACAATGTATATGGTGACATTACATTCTCATACAATTAAAGAAGTTACCAAACATATAACAATACTCTGATGAGTAGAAATGGAAGTTAGTGCAAATAAAAACACCGCCACATACCTTGGAGTATCACTATGAAGACCGATCTGCTGTCACTCAAATACTTAACAGTTAAGTTATCCAGGAGTAAAAAAAAAAGAAGCAAAATAATACATGTGATAAGGGGTTAGTAAACCGGCTGCCAAATAAATGATATCTAGTACAATATGGAAAAAAATGAGGAAATCCATTGTACTTGATAAAATATGACTGTGCAAGCATAAAGGGGAAGGGAGGTGGTAAACAAATCAGCATCAATAATTCCTTACAGATACAGCCCAATTTAGGATTAAATAATAATGGTACAATAAAGAACACAAATGACAACCTACAACTGATTACAGCAGAAAACAGCCACATGACAAGCCTATAAGGATTCAAGTGGTTTAATGAGCATGTACTACAGGAAATGCAATGTAACATATTAACTGCCCAAACCAGCCTCTGCCACAGGAAGCAGAAATACAGAAAAAAAGACTCGTCTTAGACAGCCAAAACTACAGGAAACAATTATTCTCAAATAAAAGCCACAAACAGAGCTACAACATAAAGGAGGATGTTCTACTTCACTACTCTCATAAAACCCTCTGTCTTACATGCTCGGAATGAAGTTTGTTGAGATCTTCTATTTAAAGCCTTCAAAACTACTGCAGATTTTTTTTTTTACTGTAAGCATTCAACTGAAAATTATTAAAGGTTAACTTAAGACAATTTTATATCTAACTGTTGTTGTATCCTTCCCATCTGTATGTTTTTGCTCGCTATCAACAAGGCATGCTGCTAATTCGAAGGACCATTTACAGCAACAATTCCAGCCAAGTGAAAATTTATATACATGAAAAAGGGAGTCTAGAGACACCTGACAATGCTAACACAAAGATGTTATAACAGAATGTTAAAATATGTATTCTTACAATTCCCCCTTCCAAACTCAAGAAAAAAGGTTAAGAATTAAAGTTTAACAGCTTATCTACAAGAGGGAGGCACCTTACAGCAAGTAACACTAAACAGGAGATATTCCTTGAAGGTGGAAACACCAAAGCGCTAGAGAGAAATACAGAGATTCTATTTTCCTGCTTGTTTCATTTCACAGTCGGTGAATATTTTTGTTGGGGCCAGAGTTGTTTTGTTATTTTGGGGAAGAAGGAGAATTTGTTGTTTTTACTAAACAGACTTGTCTACAACTGAACTGAAGTCTTCTTTCTAGCAATTTATCAGTAAAGGGGAATGTCACTCGTTCATCTCTAACACACATAAGTTGGCTTGGGGTTTCGTTCAGATGCTTTAATACATACAAACACATCAGGATGGATAGCAGCATCAGCATCATTAAATACAAACAAACTAGTTAACAGACAAACCTTGTACACATACATGCTTACACCTCAACAGCTACTACAAAATAGCAGTTAGGCTCGCATGTGCTCAGTATTTACACACGTTTCAAGCCCTTGGACAGCTTATTAAAGGTATACACACACATATTGATTTACATCCTCCCTCTTAAAAAGATTGCCCTTTACGCAAAACAGTGTTTTGTTGGTTTACACAGTGTTTAGAGCTTGACATGCATTACTACATACTTCAGAAACAAAACACAATTTTCATGTTCAAGTTGTTTCCTATCTGCTACAGGGTTTAGAGATTCAACCATATCTCGTAACATAACAATCCAGACCAAGTTTCACAACAGGGGCAGTATGCGGTGTACAACTCGTATCAGGAACTTCTGGATTCATCAAAGGAACAGGAATGTCCCCTGGAAATTCCTCTGGAATTGGGACACCGGGCAACTCACTCTGAGATGGTCTTTCTCACAGGCGATGTGTTGTGGGGTATAGGCTCAGACACCAGTCCCAAATGCTTCAAATTATGCCTAAAAACTCCTCCTGCTGATTCCACAATGTATGATCTTGGCTCTGGACCAAAATTCTTCACGACACCAATCCAATCATAACCGCTGGACGTTTGCATCCTTACCACTTCTCCCTCTCGTAATGGATTGAGCAGTTTACTGGTTTTATTTTAGTAGGACTTCTGGGTTAAGCACTTCAACAGATTGGCTTTCACTGTTCTGTTGTTCTTGACACATGGAACCAACAATTGACTATTGATTGGTAATGTGTGTGAAGACAGGTGAAGGCTGCCAGCCTAGTCAGATAGAATTTTGTAGATAATTCTGTCATTTGTAGATATTAATGTAAGCCACAGGCTTGTTCTCTTAAATGTGAAAAGAATGTACTGGATGTTGACCTGAAAAAAAAAAATGTAACAGTTTGACATTCTCTGTCTAACTGAAACATGGCTCAAACCTTCAATAAAAGATAATGAAATAGTCCCCCCTGGCTACAATATCCTCAGACAAGACCGCTTAAACAAAAAAGGTGGCGGCGTAGCTATATTTTATAAAGCCGGACTGCAAATAAGTAAAACAAATCATACCCTCCCAACTGACACTAATGTTGAAATTATTATTTCAAAATTTCAACTCAATCCTCACAAAACCATTAATATTATCTGTACCTATATTCCCCCAGGCAAAAATCTTACCATATTAGAAGACCTACTAAACTGGCTTTCACTAAACCTCCTACAGGAAACTATACTCCTAGGAGACTTTAATATTGACTGGAACTTATGTAAACATGCTAATCCATCTACCCTTATTAACCTCCATGGCTTCACACAAAACATAACCTCCCCAACAAGAACAAACAAATGTAATAATAAAGAAACCATACTTGACTGGATCTTAACGAATAGTCCCCAGGAAAAATATACAACAGGAACTCTCCCAGATGACCTCAGCGATCACTCCCTAACTTATATTATCAGGCATAAAACTAGTTTTTCTATCCCAACCCAAGTTCGATTCTCCCGTAGTAAAAAACATTTTGACCCCAATCTGTTTCAGAATGAACTTATGCAAGTTAACTGGTCACCTCTTAAAGCTCTCCCTATAGATGATGCTGTTAACCATTTCAATAATACTTTTCTCAACACCCTTGAACACCATGCCCCCTTGCGTTCAATACGAATGAAAGCTAAGACAGCCGAATGGCTCTCAAACAAAACTAGACAACTAATCCTTAATAGAAATAAAGCCTGGACTAAATGGCGAACCACTAAAAACATAACTGATCATCTCACTTTTAAACAAAAAAGAAATATGACAAAACAAGCCATCCTAAAAGATAAAAGAAACTTCTATACTCAACTACAACAATCTTCCCTTCACCAACCACATAAATTTTGGACCGCTATTAACACACTGTTATCCCCTGCCAAAGCTGTCACACCTAATCCACTAGGCTCTAACCCTGACTCTCCTTTACAAGCAGCTAATGCCTTTAAAACCTTCTTTACTTCAGCTATACTAAAACTAGCTAATCAACAAAACCCTGATACCTCCAAAATATTAACCCCTAGCTCCACCCCCCCCATTTCATCTTAAACCCATACCCACCTCCTATATATTGTCCTTACTTCAAAAACTTAAACCAACAACCCCCTCAGCTGACAAATTACCAGCAGAATACCTCCAACTAGGTGCAAAAGCTATAGCCTACCCCATCTCTGTAATGATTAATAGGACCTTAAAGGAAAGTACTATCCCCTCAGTCTGGAAAATCTCACACATTATCCCCCTTTTCAAAGGAGGTGACTCTACGGAGTATTCTAACTTCCGCCCCATAGCTTTACCATCTCCTCTTGCAAAAATAATGGAGAAATGCATCCACAAACAGTTACTTAATCACCTACTAAGCTTCAATCTCCTAGCTAACTGCCAACATGGCTTTTGACCATTCCATAGTACTACCACAGTCTTACTATCCCTCATAGACTCTATAAACAAAAATCGCAACAATAATACTCCCTCTTCAGCATTCTTTGTTGACCTGTCAAAAGCCTTTGACATGGTTAATCACCAACTCCTCTTACATCGTTTAAAATCCCTCTCTCTGGACAATCTTGCATTAAGCTGGTTCACGTCCTATCTTGAAAATCGCAAACAGGCAGTTCTCTGGGACAACCATCTCTCTGATCTTCTCCCCACCTCTATAGGGGTCCCTCAGGGCTCCATCTTAGGTCCTCTTCTGTTTTCCATTTTTATAAATGACCTTCATCTATCCACACCTCTATCTACCTGTATTCAATATGCAGATGACACTACCATCATTTGCTCTGCCTCAACTTAGACTGAACTTCACTCCCTCACACAAAAAACCTTCACCACCATAGAGCAATGGTTCTCTAATCATTGTCTTCGCCTCAACCCCAAGAAAACCAAACTTCTCATCTTTCCACCCACTCACCTGTCTCCCTCTATGGATTTCACACTCACATCCAATAATGGCACCCTCATCACTCCAGACCAAACGACAAAACTCTTGGGTATTACTATTGACAACCAACTAAAATTTGACTTTCATATTAACTCAACAATAAAAACAACTAACAGAAAACTAGGTTCTCTCTACAGAATCAAATCTTTCTTAACTCCTGAAGCCAGATCTTATATAGCTAGAACCCACTTAATCTCTACCCTATTATATGCTTCCCACATATACACTAATCTTTCTAAGTATAATCTCAATAAACTAGCCACATCATACAACAACATTGCCAGATTTGCTACGGCCTCTCCATATAGGACTCACCATTGCTTGAATCTCACAAAACTAGGGTGGCTGGAACTACCCCACCTAATATAATACTATCAACTTACAATTGCCCACAAAGCCCTTCATCACCTAGAGAACACACCAATGCTCTCCACCCTTATAAAACCCTATACCAATATGAAGAACCTTCGCTCCTCTAACAAAATACTGACTCAAACTTCTCTATCAAATAACATAGCAGGTGACTCCACATTTTCCAACTCAGTTGGCAAAATATGGAATCACTACCACCAGACCTCACATCCCTGACCTCAATTCCACTATTTAAAAACAAACTCAAAATCTTCCTAACCAACCACTGGCTATGCTCTTGCTATAACCCTGGCTAACTTCTTTCTTTTTTCCCTCCTTCCTCTCTTCTGACCTCCCTCTCCTCCTCCTCCTAACTCTAGTATACTACAACTTCTACTTCTTAATTATTTCTGTCTCTCTCTCTCTCTCTCTCTCTCTATATAAATAGACATAAATCTAATTTTGCTTCTCACGTATAATGTAGTTATACTGTAACTAAGTAAAATATCTAATTTTATTCACCTGCTAAGCCTCATATTGTACTCTTATGTCTATACATTCTGGAAGAAATTTAAAGCAAATGTTTTCTTTTTATTGTATAATTCTGTATATTTTTAACTTGTTAAGTAGTAGTTAGCGGAGCTTTTCTCCCCGGGTCTCCACTGAAAATGGACATGTATCCAGTTGGACTAGCCCAGTTAACAAATGTAAAATAAATAAAAATAAAAATAACGGTGTGCTCTGCTGTAAGAAAGCTAATACGTCAAGCATTTCATGACTGTCTTTGACCTCGGAGCCGAGATGTCTGGATGAAGGAATTCTGGCTATTGCTTTGAGACCAGAGTTAATTGCTAGAACTTGCATGTATAATTTAATTTATTGCTCTGGCTTCCTGACCAGCGGTAAGTTCAAAAGAGCTATTAACCTCTGAGTTTCTGTTAGCCTGGGACCAGAAAGAAATGATGAAATCTGAAATGAATCAGTGGTACTGTGTTATCAATTTAAGGACAGAAAGAATGAGGGCATTTGTCTTGAGAACATCCAACTCACCAGCACTCTGCCTGTGTTCTACATGTAAGTTTATTTTAGAACTGTGTTTTCTCTTAGCTATAGCTAGGAAATAGGAAGATTAGACTAACTGTTTTTCTGTACTGATGCCAGAACTATTCTACAGTATTATTTTATGCATTTTTCCTGTGTCTGAACTCTTGACTAGCACTGTGTAGTAAGAAGTATTGTCTTGTGTTTTTATTATTTACTATTAAATATTTTTAAACCTTTCAATGGTGGCTGTTTTGTGTAGAGATAATTTCATGTATACAGTGATACTGTCCAAGTCACTCCAAATAAGCCCTGACTGTTCAGTTATACTTACCATATGGATAACAATATTGCACAGTAATAACTGGACACCCTTTGATAAGGGCCTTCTTAGTAACTGATAAATATCAGTGGGTGGTGGCAGTGATTTCTACCTTATAGGCTGGGTAAAAGGGGCACAGCTGGAGAATGTGTGCCAGCCTTCCCCAGGCATGTCTGTGTGGTTGTATACAACTCTTATCTCAAAGTGTGTGTGTGTCAGCTACTTGGGCAGGGACACGAAGCACTGGTTGGACGGAGAGGATGCTGGAGATTTTTAGCTTGCCACTAGGCTGAGATCTGGACCCTATAGCTGTGCCAGTGGGGAGACTTATTGGGGATCTGGAGAGAAAGGAAGAAACTAGCTCCAGACTGACTGTGATCTTGGTGTGCTCTTAAGGGAAATTGTACTTTACTGTGTGTGTAGTTTGTTATCCTCACCTATGTGGATGCCCCTCACTGGTGTTAGTGGTGAGGATTGAGGCTCCTAGATTGCTGGGCCAGTGCATGTGCATCACATATTAATTGTTTGGCAGTGGTGGGATATCCACACCACATATTAATTGGTTGGCAAATACTAATTGGCTTGTAGTGGTGTGGGTAGTGTGAATTCCTGTAGCTTGTGTACAGTGTTCTCTGAAGGTGTTTTTTGTACTCTAAATCAGCCATGCAGTGAATACTCAGAGTTCAGATCACAATTGTTTTAGCTCTTTTGTTAGCTTAGTTAGTCAGGGAGAGCAGGCAGCGTGTCAGCAGAGGAATACGAAAAGCTGACAAGGAGCCAGCTGGCTGAGATGTGCCAGGCTAACGAACTGGTGCATGGAAACCTGACTAAGGCAGTCATGATTGCAGCTTTGGTCACAGCTGCATCAGAAAACAGCAGCCAGGAGGACAATCGGCCTGGCAGTGGAGATGTACCACACTCAGAGAATGAACAGCTCAACCTTTCTACAGAGGACTTAAAAATCCATCTGGAGCTAAAGAGACTTGAGTTGGAGGTCAGGCTTCTAGATAGCGAGGACAATGAGAAACTGCGATGTTTGCAGGCCGAGGAAAATGAGAAATTGCTATGCTTGGTAGCTGAGGAAAACGAAAGGCAGAAGTAGCATGAAAAGGAAATGCCCACTCTTCGTCAGTCATGGAGGTAATGGGGAAGTGAGTAACCGGACCCCAGAAGCATAAAAGATCAGTAAATTTCTTCTGCAGTTTAAAGAGGGGGGATAATTTTGATAGTTTCATTCATATGTTTGTGAAGGTATGTAAACAGTATGAAGTTGACCAAAGGCTCTGGGTATGGTTAATGACCCCCTTACTCCATGGTAAAGCTGTAACTGGGTTGTCTAAAATGTCTGAAGTTGACTGTTTTAATTATACCACTGTTAAGAACTGTTTGTTAGAATGTTTAAGCTAACACCTGAAACTTATGGGAAAAAGTTTCGTTAGCATAGACGCAAGGCAGATGAAAGTGTGTGCGAATATATTGCTGAACTGAGCACTTATTTTTATAGGTGGGTGAGTGGATGTCAGGTCACCACCTCTGAACGGCTGGCAGACCTTTTGGTGAGGGAACAAGCACTTAGCACTTTGCCTGAGGACATGAGGTTCTGGTTAGCTGATAGACAATGTGCTACTTCAGATGAGTTGGGGAAGAAGGGAGTCCTATACCTAAGCAATCAGGACATCCCTGCACAGGAAAGGGGCCCCCAGTACTGCTCATGGGTCTAAAGGAACCAATGGTGGGCAGCCCAGACTGCCCAAACAGAATCTGCCAGTAGCAGGGGCAGCCACTAGTCCAGGTACACTTCCAGGACCTAGGGTTAAATGTTTTGAATGCAACCAGTGGGGCCATGCGAAATACAGATGTCCATGGAGGCAAGGTGGGGAACAAAAGGTGAGAGAGCCAGTAAGTGGGAAAGACAAAATGCCAAAAGTAGGTTGTCTTGAGACAAGGGTACCGAACTACCATCCTGCAGCTGTCCTGATAGGGAAGGATTTGGATGAGGCAGTACCATGTGCTTATGCAGTTACACACAGTCAGGCTTGGAGACAAGCATGTGGGTCTGGTAGCCTGGTGGAGACCCAGACAGAATGCATACTTGCAGGCAGGACTGGTGAGGTGGTTACTTCAGGGAGGAAGGTATGCTTTAGCAGTGAGACTGAAGGTGAGCCACAGCTACTTGTGGGTACTGATGTTCCCTTGGACAGAGTGATTGTAAAGGTAGAGGTGAGTAGAAATACCCAGGCTGACAGTGAGGCACCACTATCAGAGGATGTCAGACTTCCTGTGGAAGGGGAGCTGGGAAAAGTTACAAAGACTGAGTTCAGACAGGCTCATCTCTCAGAACCTACATTGCAAGGCCTAAGGCAGGTAAGCTAGTGAGGCACCTGATTCTCAAGGGAAGGGGGACTCTGTATACTGGGGCAAAGGGTTACTACTGCATAGAGAGTGGACCCCTGAGGGAGGGCTAGAAGGTGACAGGGTACAGCAGTTGGTAGTGCCTAGGGCCTACCGTTTGGCGCTTCTAGCCATAGCCCATGATATTCCTTTTGCAGGTCATATGGGTATAAAACATACAAATAGGCATATTATGCAGAACTACTATTGGCCTGGAATTTCCAGAGATGTAACAGGGTACTGCAGGACCTGTGACCAGTACCAAAAGGTAGGCAAGGCAGGAGACAAGGTGAGAGCTCCTTTGATGCTTTTCCCTGTGATTGAGGAGCCATTTCAGAGGGTAGCTATGGATACTGTGGGGCCTCTGAGTACCCCAAGTTCCATAGGGAAAAAGTATATCCTAGTGCTTGTAGATTATGCTACAAGTTACCCTGAGGCAGTGGCTTTGTCCTCCATCGAGGCAGAAAAGGTGGCAAAAGCTTTGTTAGAGATTTTCAGCAGGGTAGGTTTCCCAAAAGAAATACTGACGGACAGAGGTGCCAATTTCATGTCAGACATGTTGGCTTGTCTGGCAAAAAGTACTATGGGGTGAAGCACCTGAAGACCACCCCCTACCATCCCCAGACAAATGGTCTTGTTTAGAGGTTAAACTCTACAATCAAGTCCATGCTACGGGCATTTGCAGACCAGTTTAACAGGGAGTGGGACAAATATCTGCCCCATCTGTTGTTTGCTTATAGAGAAGTTCCCCAGGAATCCACAAGTTTTTCACCATTTGAGTTGCGGTGTGGGCACAGGGTGAGGGGACCTCTAAATTTAATTTGTGATGAGTGGGAAGGCGAGTGTAAACCTCACAAGGAGTCTGTTGTGGCATACATCCTAAACCTCAGGACAAGGCTCAGGGAATGCATGGGTTCGGCTCAGGAGAACCTGGCAGAAGCCTAACAACAGAAAAAGGTATGGTATGACAGGAATGCTCGAGCTAGAGAGTATGCTGTAGGGCAGTAGGTAATGGTTCTCATTCCTGTCGGACACAACATGCTGCAAGCAGCTTGGGAGGGACCCTACAAGGTGGCAAGAAAGGTAAGTGATGTTAACTACATGGTGGAACTGCTAGGCAAGAGGCAGGGGGCACAAATTGTACCATGTTAACATGATGAAACCTTATGATAGGGAGGCCCTTGTGCTGAGCATTTGCAGTGGATTGCAGGAGGAGTCTGAGGGAGATCTGGTGACTGATCTCCTCAGTGAGGCTCGGACAGACACCTCGGAAGGAGTAGCAATGGAAGGAGTAGCAATGTCTGAGCAGCTATCTCCTATCCAGGTTTGAGAAATATGAGCAGTGTTACAGGAGTTTGGGGACATGTTCTCTGGGAAACCAGGGCGGACCCACCTGGTACAGCACCAGGTGGATACAGGACCACAAAGACCTATTAGGCAAGCCCCTTATAGGGTGCCTGAGAGAGTCAAACAAACTCTGAGGGAGGAGATACAGAAAATGATGGAACTAGGGGTAATTCAAGAGTCCAACAGTCCCTGGGCCTCCCCAGTGGTGTTGGTGCCAAAGAAGGATGGCAGCACCAGGTTCTATATGGACTACAGGGAATTAAAGAGTCACACAGATTCAGATGCTTACCCCATGCCTAGGAGAGATGAGGCCCTAGAGCAGCTGGGTGGGGCTAAGTATCTTACAACTATTGATCTTACCAAGGGTTACTGGCAGGTGCCCTCGACTCCCAGTGCTAGAGAGGTCAGCCTTTGTGACTCCTTTTGGCTTGTATGAGTTCACAAAGATGCTTTGTGGGATGGAAAATGCCCCAGCGACTTTCCAGAGGCTGGTAGATCACATCCTAGCAGGAGGGTTTGCCATCTACAGCCAATCCTGGCAAGAGCACCTTCAACATGTCAGGAAGGTGCTGGGCAGACTACAGAGGGCAGGGTTGACCATTAAGCCCAGCAAATGTCAGGTGGGTATGACAGAGGTCTCCTACCTGGAACATAGAGTGGGGAGTACTAAGATCAGGCTAGAACTTGCCAAAGTGGAAGCCATTCAGGCATGGACTGCACCTGCTACCAAAAAGGAGGTGAGGGTATTCTTAGGGACAGCAGGGTACTACAGAAAGTTCGTCCCCAGTTATTAGTACCATAGCTGCTCCCTCACAGACCTGACAAGGAGGAATAGGCCAGATAAGGTAGTGTGGACCCCAGCATGTGAGCAGGTATTCCAGGAGCGTAAGGAAGCTTTGGGAGGACCCCTGTGTTAGCCAGTCCAGATAACAGCAAAGAATTTATTGTGCACGTGGATGCTTTGAACCATGGGGTGGTGGCTGTACTTAGCCAGATTTCCTCAGAGGAGAAAAGCACCCAGTGGTTTATCTCAGCCGCAGGCTCCAACCCAGGGAGGAATGCCTTCCTCGACTAGTTTAGACCAGTTTACAGGCATTGCTGTATTCTGGGCTGTGGTGTAGTTCCTGTGTTGTCCATTACCTTACTTGGATAGAAGGAAGTTTCTTTGCTCACCAGTGGGAGTGGGGAGCCTTGAGCAGCCTACCTGTCCTTGGGGGAAGTGACCTCAGCACAAAAAGCTGTAGTAATTGGTTGTTTTGGACCATTTCTAGCTCTTTTGTAGTTCACTGTTTAAAATCCACGTTTGCACGGCTTTGCGTGGTCGTGCGCATAGCGCAGCGCCGGTGAAACAAGGTTAAACTTTTTCTGGCTCCGCCAAGTCTGCTCTTCAAATTTTCCCTTAAGGAAGCTCTACTCTTAGTATAACCAGACTACTCACTGTATTATAAGCCTATCACTTGTTCTCAATACTTCTCTACTAAGTAAGCACTCTCGTACTAAGTAAAGCACTACATCTACTTACCACCCCTGTGAATATCTACTTCCCTTAAAGGCATACCACTCCCTTATACTGTTCTAGCATGTCGAGTGGTAGATTATTGGCGTCGTCTCCAGTTCAGCTAGTCAATCCGGGTATCTTGAGACAATGCTACAATTGTCTCATGTACACAGACAACCCTCTCCTCCTCCCAACAAACACAAATACATGTGAGAGATGCAACTATATAGCCAAACTGGATGCTGAACTCTCTTAACTCAGGGCTGGCATGACGAGACAGGAGGAGATGGCAACCACACACACAACAATCCCAGTCCCACATAGACCTACTACAACTGCAAACCAAACACATAAAAACACAAAGACATACTCGGAGGCTCTAATAAAAAACTTACCAAAACAACAGAGGCTCCCAAAGCAGACATCCAAAAATCCACCACCTCAAAACAAAACACATGCAACATATACTTCAATAAATCAGTGTGTCAACCAATCGCAGCCCTTAAGGCCAAACACCTTGCCTGATACACTAGTAATAGGTGACTCCATAGTCAGACACACTGATGTCCCACTGACCAGGCTGAACAAGGAGAAGGTGACTGTGAGCTGTCTATCGGGAGCTAGGATCCGCCACATAACACACGCACTCAGGTCACTCCAAAGCTAGTACAAATATGACTCCGTCATTGTCCATGCTGGTGTGAATGACCTGAGACGTACCTCCCTGGACTACATGAAAAGAGACAGAGGAGCTCTCCGATTATGTAGCCCAGGCTGGTATGACCCTGACCCTGAGCAGCATCTTGCCCTCAGCAAGAATGATACCACAATACAAAGACAAGATGATCAGCTTTAACAACTGGCTCAAGTACTGGTGTCATTCTAAGGGGATCCAATGTCTGTCTGCCTGGGATGATATGTTGGACAAGCCACGCTGCTTCGCAAGGGATGGCTTACACCTGTCACCGCTGGGCTTCCAGATATTGGCTAAGGATCTTGCCACCCCCATAGTGCCTTTTTTAGGCAAGGCTCAAAAGACAAACCCACCTCCTTAGAAAACAAAAATGGAAAAAACTAAGGGTAATGCTGCTCAACGCCAGAAGTCTAAATCTCAAGATGCAGGCACTTGATGCACTCCTCAGGATGGAGAACATCGACATCTGTGGAGTAAATGAAACCTGGTTCAAGGCTCCTGAGAGCACCCCAGCGCTACCAGGCTATACCTCGTATCATGCTTTTCGGCCCCAAAACCCGGGCCGAACCACAAAGGGAGGGGGAGTGTCCATATTCATAAAGGACACCCACACTTCCAGGTTAGTAGCAACACATGAAGCATCAGAGACCATACAGGTGCAACTAGCCATAGGCAAAACTGCTATACAACTGGTAGCATGTTACAGACCACCCTCCCAATCTCAAGAACCCCACTCAGCCTTCCTGAAGACATTGGAGGATATGAATGTATTACAAAATACCATCATATTGGGAGACTTCAACTACCCAAACATAGATTAGGTACATTATTCTAGCCCTAATACCCTAGCCCAAAGGTTCCTGGAATTCATAAATTCAAATGCACTGGAACAACTAGTCACCTCTCCCACTAGGGGAGATAATATACTAGACCTGATCATCACAAACATGGGGACAAAATGCTCCACACCGGAAGTATACCCCTCACTAGTGAGATCTGACCACAAACTAATCACCCTGGATATACATATCCCACCTCCACCCCCAGCACAAAAGACCACAGTGAAAAACTTCTCAAAAGCAGACTTCACTCCTCAAGACTGAGATGGTATCCTTTAAGCCCGCTGTGCCAGTGGATACCACATCCCACAATGCCGAATCCTTCACAAATGCTTTCTATGGACATCTCCAAGAGTGCATGGATCATGCAATCCCAAACAAATCCAAGTCCCTCTCCACCAAATGTAAGTGTCCTGTCTGGTGGACCTCAGCCATAAACAAATTGTATAACAAAAGAAGGAAGCTACTGCACGTCAGAGCGAAATCCCACGAAGGGAAGACATCTCTGATAAACATTAGCAGAAAACTACGTTCTCTCATAAAAACATCCAAGGCAAACTTTGAGAGAAAAATCGCTAA
The DNA here is from genome assembly GCF_019279795.1 of Protopterus annectens. Taxonomy (NCBI): domain Eukaryota; kingdom Metazoa; phylum Chordata; order Ceratodontiformes; family Protopteridae; genus Protopterus; species Protopterus annectens. Next base: position 91,796,545 of record NC_056732.1, on the reverse strand, counting down.
GGACACTAAAGATAACCACAAAGCCTTCTTCAGCTATGTTAGAAATCTGGGCGGAAACCCTCAGATATGCTCAGAGTTGGTTCACAACAACAAAAAATACACTGAACCCACAGATATAGCTAACATTCTAGCTGACAGTTTCAGTGCAAATTTCTCCCCTCCTTCACCCCCAAAAGAAAAAATACTTATCCCAGCTGAATGTAATCTCCCTGTCATCTCAGATGTCCAAGTGAGAACCGCCCTAAACAAAGCAAAAAACACAGCATCAATGGGACCTGACGGTATCCCGGGGTGCGTGTTACGTGAACTCCAAGAGGAGCTAAACCCACACATAAAAATGCTATTTAACCTTAGCCTTACTTCGGGATATGTACCTGAACACTGGCGTACAGCAACAGTGGTCCCACTCCACAAGGGGGGGTGCCTCTACAGACCCTGGAAACTACTGCCCCATAAGCTTAACTAGCCTGGTCTGCAAAGCTATGGAAAGAATCATTATGGAACTCAAACAGAGACATTGGGGACCTACAGACACTTGACCCCACCCAGTTCGGCTTTGTAAACGGCAGATCCTGCCTTTTAAACCTGGTTGACTTTTTCGAAACAGTCACTAGAGCCATTGATGAGGGCAAAGCAGTCCATACAGCATACCTACACTTGGCTAAGGCCTTCGACACAATACCCCACTCAGGCATCATAGATAAGCTAAACAGCTTAAAAGTAAACCCTTATGTCACTAGATGGGTTGCAAACTGGCTAAAGGACAGAACCCATAAAGTTAAAATCGCTGGAGCAATGTCAGTCTCAAAGCCAGTCACAAGTGGTGTCCCACAGGGATCTGTCCTGGGACCCCTCTTGTTCGGCATTTATTTCTCAGATGTTAAAGCAAACATGGGAGGGCTGTGGCTGACAAAGTTCGCAGATGACTGCAAACTAGGCGCCATAGTCGATACACCAGCAGACACACACATCCTACAAAAGGCCTCACTGAAACGGACAACTGGTGCCGTAGTCACGGCCTTAAACTAAATGCCAAAAATGTATAGTCATCCCTTTTGGAAAAACAAAGTACCCACAAATTATCACATAGACAGCAACCCACTGAGTACGGAAAAAGTAATCAGAGACCTAGGGACCCAAGTAGACAGCAACCTCTCATTTGACACCCACGTTGCCAAAGTGGTTGGAAAAACATTCTACCTTGCACACCTCATCATGAAGGGATTCACATCCAGATCCAAGGATGTCATTGTACCCCTATATTCCTCCCTCATTAGAACCATGATGGAGTACAATGCCCCATTTGGTATGTACCTCACCCGGCATTTGCAACAGCTGGAGAGACCACAAAATACCTCACCAAAAGGATCAAGTGTCTCCAACATATGTCTTATTCTGCCAGACTAAAGAAACTTCAGCTCTATTCAGTAGCATACCACCTGCTCAGAGGTGATCTCTGCCTGACATACAAGGCCATGTCCAATCAGGATCTGATGGACATGCTCCACCTCAAAAAATCCAAATCCATCAGGACCACGAGAGCTAAAGACTTAAACCTCGGCACAAGTATGAATAGGACATGCTGGAGGGATAGATTCATAACCCAGAGGCTTTCCATGCTTTGGAACAGGATCCCAGTTCGTATTAGGCAGAGCCCCTCACTGACTCTCTTCAAGAGAAATCTTGATGAGTAGATGGGAGATCGTACGTTTACCCCAGGGGTCACATCTGTGTCACTGCTAGACAGGGGCACAGTAAACTAATTCTATTATATAAGGGGACCTTCATTGTGTCACTACTAGACAGAGGCACAGTATTCCAGATTTATTCTGTACATTTTTGTACCATTTCATGGGGTGGCAAAAAGTACAGTTTTGTACCTACCATAAATGTAGATGTTCGAAGATCCACATTGCTGCAGTCATAACCTGTGGGTAGTCCGCTGTCCTCGGTCGGCCCGAATACCAAAGTGTTAGGCTGGCGTCGGTCATGGTCGCTCAGATCTGACGTCAGTACGCCGTGGTACTAAAGCGCATGACCGACGCCATATCCTCAGTCTTTCTTGCCCCAGATGTCAGAAGGCCTTAAAAAGAAAGGCCATAGCCAAAAATGGAAAAACACCCAATCACCCATGTAGAAACAATATTTACACCACAAACCACACAACCACCCCAAACTACAGAGGGGAAGGAGGGAGGGTAAATTGGACTGCAGCAATGTGGATCTTCCAACATCTACATTTATGGTAGGTACAAAACTGTACTATGTTCTTCATCTCACATTGCTGCAGTCATAACCTGTGGGTAGAATCCCAAAGCAAAGGTAAAGGGAGGTTGGCAAAATCATAAAGCATTGGGAGCTGCTAACATGCCCTGTAAAACTGCAGTGGCAAACCCAGCCCTAGATTTGGAATAAAGAGGGAGATGGTAATGTTTAGAAAAAGTGTGCACTGAACTCCAAGTAGCTGCCTCCAAAATATCTTTAGTAGCTACTCCCCTTAAAAAAGCAGTAGAAGTGGCAGTCGCCCTAGTGGAATGAGGTCTGATTCCAGCCGGAACCTCCTTACCATGATGAGAATAACAAAAAGCAATACAATGGCCAATCCACTTAGAAATAGTTTGTTTTGAAACAGGTTTCCCCTGAGAACCCAAAGCAAAAGAAATAAACAACTGTTGAGACTGCCTGAACCCTTTGGTTCTGCTCAAATAATAACGTAACTGCCTGTGAATATCTAAAGAGTGCAAAATTTTTTCCCCTTTATTTTGGGGATCAGCATAAAATGTAGGCAAATGAATAGATTGGTTTAAGGCCACATTAGAAACAACCTTAGGCATAAAAGTAGGGTTAGTACGCAGGGAGACCCTATCCTTATGAAATATCAAGAAGGGTTCAACTGCCATTAGAGCCTGTAATTCAGATACCCTTCTAGCAGACGTAATGGCCAACAAAAAAGCAGTCTTCCAAGACAAAAACTTCAACTCCGTAGTAGCTGCAGGTTCAAAAGGAGGGAAAGTGAGCTTTTCCAACACAAAATTGAGATCCCAGGAAGGAGTAGGAGCTCTACGTGGGGGTCTTATGTTTTTTGCCCCTCTAAGAAATTGCTTAAACAAAGGGTGAGAGAATAAAGGTGGGTCACAGTCATAGTGAGCAGAAATGGCTGCAGCATGCACTTTTACAGAGAAGAAAGACAAACCCTTGTCTAATAATTCTGTAAGATACTGAAGTGAAACACTCAAATTAGGCACAGAGACATCAAAGCTCTTTGTTTTGCTCCAAAGAAAAAATCTCCTCCATTTATCAGCATAAACCTTCCTGGTACTAGGCCGTCTGGCCTCCAAAATGACATTCAAAACTTGTTGAGGAAGCTGCGACCCCCCAGGGTCTAAAACAGAATATGCCAAGCTGTCAGATGCAGGGACTGAATCCTGACATTGCGGAAATGATTGCTTGCCTGGGACAAAAGGTGTGGAACCGATGGTAAAGGCCAAGGAGGCTCCCATACTAAACTCCTCAGCAGAGGGTACCAGTGCTGACGTGGCCAATCTGGAGCTATTAGAATCATGCAAGGCTTGTCCTGTCTGACCTTCAAGAGCACCTTGGGAAGAAGAGGCAGAGGAGGAAAGGCATAGACGTGAAGGTTGTTCCAACTGAATGATAGAGCATCCACTTTCCAAGCTTTTGGGTGAAACAGCTTTGTGCAAAACTTTGGCAGTTGGAAATTTAGTGGAGAAGCGAACAGATCTATGTCTGGAGTTCCCCAAGCCACCGTCAACTGTTGAAATACATGAGGATCCAATTTCCACTCGTGGGGATCCACCATCTGTCTGCTCAAAACATCTGCTAAGGAGTTCTGTGCTCCCGGCAGAAATCTTGCCTGAAGAGTGAGGTGCAAACTGAGAGCAGTCTCCCACAAAATCATAGCTCGTCTGCAAAGAGGGTACACGAATGGGTTCCCCCTTGCTTGTTGATGTACCACATGACTGTTGTGTTGTCTGTTTGAATCAACACCTGTCCTGGTTGAAGTAGATCCTTGAAGGCCATCAGGGCAAATTGGACTGCTAACATCTCCTTCATGTTGATATGCAAATGTTGTAGTCTGGGAGGCCACGTGTCTTGAACCCATTTCCCATTGAAGTGTGCTCCCCAAGCCATGTCTGAGGCATCTGTCGTTAAGATCTGACTCGCCTCTGGTCGGGTCACAGAGAGTCCCTTGTTTAGGTGACATTCCTGAGCCCACCACAAGAATTCCCTTTGGATGCAAGGTATTATCTGAATGACAGTGTCCAAATCATGGCAGTGTTGAGTCCATACGCTTTTGAGATATCATTGTAGCTTCCTCATATGCAGTTTGGCATTGGGAAGCACCAGAATACAAGATGCCATGAACCCCAAGGCCTGAAGGACTGTCCTTGCAGTCAGCCTGGACCGTAGAGATAATTGCTGGAAGTAAAGGGCAAGATTTCTTTGTTTGTCCGGGGTCAAAAACGCCATCTGAGAGGCTGTGTTCAGTCTCACACCCAGAAAGCACATGTCCTGAGAGGGTACTAGACTGGACTTTGTTTCGTTCACAGAATACCCTAGGCACCTTAACACTGTCATAACAAACTGAAGATGGTGAAGTAACTTGACTTTGTCTTGAGCAAGAATCAGGCAATCGTCCAAATAAGGATAAATTTGTATTCCCCTTAGTCTTAAGAAGGCTATCACCGGAGCCAGGACTTTTGTGAACACCCTGGGCAGTAGATAAGCCAAAGGGCAATGCAGAGAACTGATAATGAAAAGTGCCAGCCAGCGTAGGAACCTCCTGCAGCTGGGCCTGATAGGAATGTGAAGATAAGCCTCTTTGAGATCCAGAGTTACCATCCAGTGATCTTTGCCCAGCAGAGGCAGAAGCTGTTGCAAAGTTAACATCTTGAATTTGGGAATGTCCAGGTATGTGTTGAGAATAGACAAGTCCAGAATTGGCCTCCAAGTGTTTCCTTTCTTTGGTACCAAAACAGGCGAGAATAAAATCCTAGGCCCACTTCTGACGGAGGGACCCCTGGATAGCCCCATTTTAAAAGTAAAGAAATCTGTTTGTGAGCCTCCAACTTTTGCTGAGGAGGAACGTCTGGCATGCCTTTGAAAGGAGGCAAGGTGTGAAAATAAAACTTGTAGCCTCGGTCTATAATGTCCAACACCCATTTGTCCTGGGTGACTAAAAGCCAATTTTGCCTGAAAAGTGCCAACTTTCCTCCCAGAGGAGCTGCCAGACAGGAGGGATCTGGCAGCTGGAGATACAGGTCATTGGGTCTGTTTACGAAAAGGCTGACCCCTGCCCTCACCTGAAGATTGTGCAGGAGAACTCCACGTCCTAGGCCTGAAAGAACCCTGAGCATGAGCTCTGCTCCTACCACGTCTAGATCTGCCCCTAGACTGTAAATCAGAAGAAGGATAAGCCCATCCCTTAGTAGGCCAATTTCTGCTAAACTTAGGGGCTGCACCTGTAAAAATCCTTAACTGTCTGCATAGACTTAGCTTTGTCTTCCATTTTCTTCAAAACTGACTCCACAGGAGAACCAAACAGAACTTCAGATTGAAGGGGAGCATCCAAAATTCGAGCTTTAACATGCTCTGACAAGTTCTGATCCTTAAGCCAGGCGTGCCTCCGAATAACTGATCCAGTGGCAGCCACCCTGGAAGAAGCCTGAAGAGCATCAAAACCACACTGCAAAGAATGCTTACCCACCTGATCAGAGGCATGAACTAAATCCTGCAATTCCTTACACTCTATGCCCTCTGCCAAAGCATCTACCTTAGATTTTAACTGACTTAGGAGAAAATTCTGGTACTTCAGCATATGAAACTGGCAATTCAAAGCCCTCATTGCTAGAGTGGAAGAGGTATACACTTTTTTACCCCACCTATCCAAAGCTCTAGAATCTTTATCCATAGGAACTGGATTCTTTACAACAGAAGCCCTGACACCCTTAGGTCCCTGGCTAATAGTTTCCGGGTCAGCTCTTGAGCTCTTATACAAATATTTATGAGCCTCTGGCACTCTGTAATACCTGTCTGGCTTGACCGGGGCAGGAGGCAAAGAATCAGGATTAAGGGAAGCTTCAGAGAAAACATCCTGAACAACATCTAAAACAGGGGGTATAGCCAAGGGCCTATGCTGCGGTAAAAACAAAAATTCCCTAAGTCTCTTTCGAGAATCTGAGAAATCCTGACCTTCCCACTTAAAATGCTACCTCATGGAATGCAGGGTTTCAGAAAAAGAAAAATCCTCTGGAGGGGAAGCAGAAGGACTAGAATCCTCTGCATCTGAATCAGAATAAGGAGGAAAATCCTGAATGTATTCAGCCGAAGACTCCGAGTAATCTGAGGAATGCTCCAATCCTTCCACCTCTGGCTCCACCCTAGGCCTCTTATCTGGAGGGGGCATAGAACCCCTGATTAAGGTAATCAAATCCTCTGCCATTTTCAGCATATGCTTTTTAGGTACAGAACCTGCAGAACTAGGGCTGACGCCAGAGGAAGACAAACCAGGCCTGACCTTGGAAGGTGCCTTAGAGACTGAAGCAGAAGGCCTAACCAACTTATGCAAAGAAGGGACTACAGAGACCTGAGAGGCCCCCTCAGCCTGACCCGACTCCTGAGAGGCCACATCCTGCAAAATTAAAGGCTCCCCCTGAGACTCAGCTGAAACCTCGGCTGGATCCACAGATTCCACCGTAGTTTCTAAAGAACCGGCGTCTGTAACGGACGACTCATCCTGCTTGGACTTTAACGATTTTTCCTTACGCTTCTTAGCGGTAGCGGGCATCAGAGGATCCGACGGCATATTGTAGTTACACCGCTTACCGAAGACAAGCCTAGCACAATCTAACCTGCGTTTAATGGTGCGCTTATTAAATCTAGCACAAAAGCGACACCCGACTACGTCGTGCTCAGGCCCCAAGCAAGGAATACAGAGAGAGTGGTAATCCCTATGAGGTATCTGTTTCCCACAAGAAATACAATTATTCACTTTTTCTGACATCCGGATTTAACTGAGGCAAGAAAAGACAAAAATATTCCCCAACGGGGTACTTAGCCCAACTTGGTCTTCGGTCTGAAACTCAGAATACGAAAATTTCAGGACGCCGAACGGCACTTGCAAATGCTGCTTCTGCTTCGGACCATGCGGCAAGAAAGACTGAGGATATGGCGTCGGTCATGCGCTTTAGTACCACGGCGTACTGACGTCAGATCTGAGTGACCATGACCGACGCCAGCCTAACACTTTGGTATTCGGGCCGACCGAGGACAGCGGACTACCCACAGGTTATGACTGCAGCAATGTGAGATGAAGAACATGCCACATCACTATGGCTAGGCTTACAAATGCCCCAGGGTAGATAGCCTAGTGCTATACTATGAAACTATGAAACTATGCAGCTGTAGAAAAGGAATGTCTAGCCATAGTGTGGGCACTGCAGAAGCTTCAGCCTTATCTGTATGGAAGAAAATCCACTGTAGTTACAGATCACAATCCCCTAACAGGGTTAAATAGAGCCAGCCAGCCAAATGCCAAGTTGTTAAGATGAAGCCTAGGGTTGCAAGCATATGATACGTCAGTGCAGCACCACAGTGGGATTAGCAATGCCAAAGCAGATGGACTATCAAGACAGGGAATGGGGTAAGATATACTCAGACCTAACCCTCTCAAGCAACGTTTCTCAAGGGTCACTTGAAAAACTAGCTTGAGTTCTCGGGGGGGGGGGGGGGGGTGAAGATAGGTAAAGGCTGCCAGCCTAGTCAAATAGGATTTTGTACACAATTCCATCATTTGTAAATGTTAATGTAAGCCACAGGCTTGTTCTCTTAAATGTGAAAAGACTGTACTGGATGTTGAACTGAAAAAATGTAACAGTGCATTCTGCTGTAAAAAAAGCTGACAAGTCATGCATTTCATGACCATCTGATCTCAGGGCTTGGAGCCGAGATGTCTGCAAGAAGGAATTTTGGCTATTGTTTTAAGACCAAAGTTAATTGCTAGAATTTGCATGTACAATTTCATTTATTGCTCTGGCTTCCTGACCAGCTGCAAGATCAAAAGGGCTATTAACCTCTGAGTTTCTGGTAGCCTGAGACCTAGAAAGAAATGATGTAATTTGAAATGAATCAGTGGTACTGTGTTATCAGTTTAAAGACAGAAAGAATGAGGGCATTTGGCATTTGTCTTGAGAACATCCAACTCACCAGCACTCTGCCTGTGTTCTATATGCAGGTTTATTTTAAAACTGTGTTTTCTCTTAGCAATAGCTAGGAAATAGGAAGATTAGACTAATTGTTTTTTCTGTATTGATGCCAGAACTATTCTACTGTATTATTTTATGCATTTTCCTGTGTCTGAACTCTTGACTAGCACTGTGTATTAAGAAGCACTGTTTTGTGTTTTTATTATTTATTATTAAATATTTTTAAACCTTTCAATCGTGGCTGTTTTATGTAGAGATAATTTAAGCTCTAGAGTGCATTGCATGTATATAGTGATACTGTCCAAGTCAGTCCAAATAAGCCTTGACTGTTCAGTTACACTTACCATTTGGATAATATTGCACAGTAATAATTGGACAGCCTTTGATAAGGGCCTTTTTAGTAGCTGGTAAATATTAGTGGGTGGTGACAGAAATTTCTACCTTATAGGCTGGGTAAAAGGGGCACAGCTGGAGAACCTGTGCCAGTCTTCCCCAGGAGTGTATGTGTGGTTGTATCTCCAAGTGTGTGTGTCAGGTACTTGGGCAGGGACTTGAAGCATTGTTGGACAGAAGGGTGCTGGAGGTTTTAGCTTGCCCACTAGGCTGAGATCTAGACCCTATAGCTGTGCCAGTGGGGAGTCTTATTGGGTATCTGGAGATAAAGGGAGAAACCCGCCCCAGACTGACTGTGATCTGTGTGTGCTCTAAAGGGAAATTGTACTTTACTGTGTGTGTGTGTGTGTGTGTGTGTGTGTGTGTGTGTGTGTGTGTGTGTGTGTGTGTGTATTTGTTATCCTTCCCTATGTGGACGCCCCTCACTGGTGTTAGTGGTGAGGATTGAGGCACCTTGATTGTTGGGACAGTGCACGGGCATCACAATGTAGTTCTGGTTTGTCTCGACAGAAGTCTCTGAGCAGGTGAACCAAGATGTTTATCACAAGCAATATTTCTGAGATTCAAGAGATTCAGGAAAACATCACTATTATCTCGTTTTGACTTCTCAAGTAACTGCTCTGCACTTTGAATTGCATGTTCTGCCAAACCATTTGGCTGCGGGTACCCTGGACTACTTGCGACATGAGTAAAGTCCCATTCTTCAGCAAATCTTTTGAACTGTTGGCTAATAAACTGCGTGCCATTGTCAGAAATAACTTTGTGTGGACTACCATGTACACCAAAACGATCTTTCATCTTAGTAATGACAGTACTGGATGCTAGGTTAGGAAGTATATCAATCTCAAACCAATTGGAGTATGTCTACTAATACCAACTAATGCTGACTATTCCACTCGAAAATGTCTGTGTCTGTCGACCAAGGTAGTTCCAGAATTTGGTTAAGCTGAAGTGGTTCCTTCTTTTGAAGAGGCTTTGTACTATTAGACATTGAACAAGATAAAAGTGCTGTCTCAATGTCTTGAGACACAGAAGGCCAAAATACTAGCCCTCTCGCTCTTCTTTTGGTAGATTTGGTTCCTGGGTGACCATGAGGCAAGATGGTAATGTACTCTGGTTGCAAGGACTTTGGAAAAATTACTTTCAGACCTTTCATAATTATACCTTTGTCAGCCAAAATCTCATCTCTGTAAGGAAAAATAAGGTTGCCCTTCTTGAGGTAAACTAGATTGCTTTGACTGCCATCCTTAACTGATAAAGTGGTTGAGCTTTTGTAAAACTGGATCTGTGGCTGTGTGATCTTTCAACTCATCAAGACATGTGGAAGAAAAATTTCTCACTTCCAGGACTACAAAATCAAGGTTCTCATTCTTGTGCTGTACCTGTGGTATTTCTGGGTGATCTGGATAATGTATCAGCAAAGAAAAGAAGTGTGCCTTTCTGGTAGACAAGATTGAAATTGTACTTTTGCAGTCTCAGCATCATATGTTGCAGTCAGGCTGGAGCTGAATGCATAGGCTTTGTCAAACTTGTGAGCAATGGTTGGTGGTCTGTTTCAAGCTTGATAGATCTACCATAAACAAAATCAAGGAATTTTGAACATGCAAACACAACTGCCAAAAGATCTTTCGCAATCTGGGCATACTGCATCTCAGTTTGGGTAAGAGTTCTCGACGCACAGGCAACAAGTTGATCCTCTTGTAGAATGACTGCACCTAAACCAAATTTCGAAGCATTACAGGAGTGTGTTACTGGCTTGTGAACATCATAGTATCTGAGTGTTGGTGGACTAGCAATTCTCTGTTTCAGGACTTCAAATGCTCTTTGGTGTTGCTCTAACCAAGACCAGGGTACATCTTTTCGTGTCACCTCTCTGAGTGGTGCTGACAGCCGGCTTAAGTCTGGAATGAACTTGCCTAAATAGTTGACCATGCCAAGAAAACGTTGCAGGGCTTGAATAATGTCTAGTACTGGCATCTCGAGAATGGCTGTTTGTTTTGAAGGGTCTGGTCATAGGCCTGTACTCGTAAATAAATGACCAACATAAGCAACATCTTGTACCTTGAACTTGCACTTCTGTTTGAGCTTAAGATTCACTTGACGTGCCCTTTCTACAACTTTTATGAGGTTTCTATCATGTTCTGCTTCTTCATGATCTTCTACCAGTATGTTGTCTACTATAACACCACAAGGATACTCAGAAAAAATGTGCTCCATTTCACGTTGAAAAGACTTCACTTACAGAATTTATCCCAAATGGCATTCTCAAAAATCTGTACCTGCCAAACAGAATACTAAATACAGTAAGCAATGATGACTTCTTGTCAAGCTGAATTTGCCAAAATGAACTCTCTGCATCAAAGACAGAAAAAATAGTGGCATTCGGCATCAAGGCTGCAACTTTGACTGTGCGTATTGGATGATGAGGTCTTTTTAAGTGCTCTGTTCAAATCTCATGGATCAGTACATATTCTGAAGTCATCTGAGCATTTCTTATGTGCTACCACCATAGAAGATACCCATTCAGTTGGAGTTTCAACTGGACAAATCACACCTTGTTGCACCATTTTATCTATCTCGGCTTTGATTCTGTCCTGCATGGCTTACGTGCTGGCCTGATAACTGGACTGACCTGTGGGTCTAACTTCATGGAGTACACAACTGGAAGCTTGCCTAGTTTGTCTTGGAAAAGATCAGCATAGGTAGGAAAATGTGCTGGGCAAAATTAGAGTAGGGTTTTTTGTTTTTTTTTACCTAACTTGGTGGACTTCCTTATTAAATTAAAGCAGTCCTATTTTCTAACTGTCTCCGAGCAGTAATAATGACTGAATGTGCCTCTTGACCACACAAAATAAGAAGTCGTTGCTTCTTCTGCAATCCTGGAAGTAACATGAAAGCACTACTGAGTCTTTGGTTTGAATTTCACCTTCATAAGCAACAAGTTTCATACACCTTCCCAAATTAAGCCTTTCACCTTTACATACTCTGGCAAATGTTTCTGCTGTCATAACATTGCAGTTGGAACCTGTATCAACTTTGAGCTCTATGGGTTTGCCATTTATCCAAACAGTATAAAATACTTCACTCTTTGCCCTTAAATCTACTGCATTGACTGTTTCATGAAGCACCATCAACATACAGCGTAGGCTTGCCACTAACTGATCAACTCGTTTCTTAAAATGTTCCCTATTAATAAAAGAATGTGGGCCTTTTGATTTACAAAATCTTTCGAAATGACTTATTACATTTGTGGCATTGCTGACCAAAAGCTAAACATTTTTCCCTGTTAGATTCATGATTTCCACCACAATTAATACAGTTGGCAATGAAACTAGGTTAAGGCACATGCTTTGAGTTTGCTGAATCAGTCTTATGTTTCACTGAGACTGTGCAACTTCTGGAATTTGCTGGAAAGTTCTGGGATTTATCAGTGAGTGCTGCAGGGGTTACAGTTGCCATGTGCTTGGGCCTGTTTCTTTTAATAACATGCTACATACTATCAACATGAGCTCTGTCACTGTGCCTTTTAGAGCTGTTCTCATTTGTAAGCATATTTGTGTGCTTTTCTGTGAGCTTGCACATCTGCAAACTCTCAATTGCCTTATTCAAAGTTAAATCACTGTCACAAAGCAAAATCTTTCTCACAGTATCATCTTTTATGTCCCAGACAAGTCTGTCCTTTATCAACTCACCCCTTAAGTCACCAGATCTGCATATTTTAACTTTATTTCTCAGGTCAGTTATATATGCTGCAAAAGTTTCACCAGGCTTTTGATCCCTTGTATAAAATAAGTGCCTTTCCATTGTACCATTTGTCTGGGGGTTACACATTTCTCTAAATCTATGTTTTAAGCACTCTGGGTCCTCCCTTGACTAAGCCGGTACAACAACATGACAATTTTCCCCATCTCCAATATAGATAGCAGGTGCATACACAAATGAACGTTCCTTTTCTGTCTTCTGACTCAGCTAAATTAAACAAAATAAATGGCTTTGTACAGTCTTTATCAGAAAATGCAGCCTGTATGAAAATGTACTCTTGCTCAAACACTCTCCAGCTCTCAGCAATAATACTGTCAAAAACAAGTGCACAGGGATTTTGGAATCCATCAGCCATGCCTACAAAGTGTATGCAAACACACTGAAAATATGGCCTTTCTAATTATGTATGAACAAACAGTGCTGTGAGCTTGTAACAACATTCAAATACACAATAAATTCTTTGAAATACTGTACTCAGCGAAATATGCTCTGTAATGGCTGCACTCTGCGAATTATGCCCTGTAATGACTGTGCTTTGCGAAATATGCCTTGTTATGGCTGTACTTTGCGAAATATGCCTTGTTATGGCTGTACTTTGTGAAATACCTTTACTGTAACACTGCACAAACATGCAAACACTTTATACACTTCTAACAACTCGAATATATTTGTTTAATATGAAATACATGCTTTGCGAAAATATAGCCATTTCCTTTTATTTTAATATTTTTATGTAATTCGGACTTTATTTCAAACATTTTTTTCATAGTAATTCAAATATATATTTTTATCAATATCATACATATCTGTTTGCAAAAATCATTTAGAACGTTCTGTATGCCCCGCTTCATATTATGCAAAAAGAAATAGTGCTGAGCAAGTTTTAATACATGAAATTTGTTTCTGACCTGTTTTGTGAAGTTTTTCACATTTAGGAATGATCCACTCCTTATTCCATCAACTCCTAGCAAGTACCTTGGGTCTTTCTACCCAGGCCACCTTTGAGTTCATGCCCCTTGGATATGTTGGTTTTGATTCCTTGTCCTTCAGACATGTAGTTTCTTATACCATGTCCTTTTAGATATGCCTCTTCTGACACCATGTCCTTTAGACAAGCCACTTCTGACACCATGTCACTTGTTCATCTCTAACACACATAATAAGAATGCTTGGGGTTTCGTTCAGATGCTTTAATACAGACAAACACATCAGATGCATAGCATCATTAAATACGAACAAACTAGTTAACAGACAAACCTTGTATACATACATGCTTACATCTCAACAGCTAACTACAAAATGGCAGTCAGGCTTGCATATGTTCAGTATTTATTTGCATATGTTCAGTATTTATACACTTGTGTAAGTCCTTGGATAGGTTCTTAAAGGTATATACATGCATACTGAGCTACAGGCAGTATTGCTAATGCTTGCTGCCATTTGCTTATGTCTAGACAAGAAAGGGCACCTCAAAGTTCCCAGCAGTCCTTTTACTGCAACAAATCTAATATAAACACCAGAACATCCTAAAATGGACACAAGTACATGCCTATTCATCCTATTAATGGACTGACATCTTGTCCAGGGCAGGTTCTCCATCTTGGGCTCAATACAGCAGGTATTGGGGAATAAATGAATGTTGCTTTTGCCCTAGTTAGAGCATCCTCAAATCATCTCTGTTAAAGGACAAAAATACTACATAACAGAAGGTAAAACATTCAGCAAAGAAATAATTTGGAGGGTTTTCCATTTACTTGACCCCCATAATGAAGAATCTTACAGAGTCATCTGAATGTTCCAGCATTAGAAATGCAGCTGAAAAGCGTGTAAATGTAAAAACTTTTTGTTGCCTATCTGGTTGGAGAAAATAAGAAGGATGGACTGACCAGCAGTAAAGTGCAGACCTTTTCTAAAGCAAAGTAGTGGTTAGTTTGCAAAGAAACTTTCTCTCTCTCTCTCTCTAGCTCTGTGTGTCCAAAGAGCAGTCACCTTAGATCATAATCTGAAATTTCACAATACATCTAGTAGAAGTCAGAGACCAGAACTACCAGAAGTAAAACATCTTCCCAGGTAAGAACCCAAGGTCCTGGGACTGCAGTAGTTAAAGGGATAAGCAGGTTAGCATCTCTAGTGTGTTTTCAAAACTGGATGGGAACTAACGTCTCTCTGTAACTCATCCCCATGTAAAGTATATTCTTAAGAGAATACAGTCTACCTCCAGCTGATCACTAAAAACTAACTAATTAAGCCTCTTTATTTCCCACTCCAACAGCTTAAAATATTCCAGGAAATACAGGAAAAAGCAGGGTGGTCATCAATCATTTTCGTCCCAGACTGAGAAAGTTTTCTTTTTCCAATTTACCCAGTGGAAAGCCTAAGCTGCTGGTAGATGGTTTTCACCATAAGAAGTGAAGTAGTGACCACGCCTTGGTGCTTCAGGTATCCATGTAAAATGAATGAAAATGCAGTGCAAGCAGACTAAGATACAGCATGTAACCCTTCTGCACAAGTTCAACAGTTATGGCACCTTCCATATGGTGTATGACAACAAGTAAAGCAGAAACAGAAAAATATAAGTTTAATAGCAGTCATCACATACAACAGATGGATGGATGCACACTGCAAGTACAAGGACTGTAACTGCAGTCCCCACAGTAGCAAGAATTTAAATGCGAATTGGAAGAATACATTAAAATTATCTGTTTTGAACTATTCCCTCCCTACTCGAGGTACAGCAACCTTGGAGTAAATAAATACAAGTAGCAAAGGCATGTTGGGGGATCAAACCTTTTAAGTGTAGGAGTCCTAAAGGCCTGCATAAAACACTTTAGAAGGATAACAGCAAGTTTTAGAATTCAGTGTCGTTTGGGGGGGGGGGGGGGCAGCTATACTTCAATTTATTTTAAGTATTGGGACTTGCAGTATTAAACCTTGCACATCAGGTAGACATCCATAATGTACAGAATTATGATCAAAAGTCTGATCGTAATAAAGATGTTATGTGTTCAAGACATGGATGTCAATAATTTCATTTTGAGAGGTGAATCTTGACATCAGTGTTGAAAACACACAACCTTCCTGGTTACCTGATCATTGCTTTACTTGCTCCCAAGTACTACAAAAGTTAGAATAAAAACAGAGGAGAAGCAGTGTTTTACAACTTAGAAAGTATAACACACTAACTGCTACCACAGAGACAGCAGCTACCCAAGAAGAGCATCAGATACCCAGTAAACACTTCATTTGGACTTAAAAATGAAAAGTTGTTTTAAAGTCTATGCACTACTCTTCCTCTGTAGCCCTGAGCACGGTTAAGCATGACACTAGTGTTTGACAGTGCTGAAGGGGTGCCTAACAATTGGTAAGCATCTTTCTGTCATCAGAAAGGTGCTTAGTAAGCCCATCTTTTCACTGATTTTGGAAAGTAATTGCTGTGTATTCCACACCATACATATATGTTTTTACCATATCAGATACTTTTCAAAAGGACTCTCCTTGATACGCTTAATAGTTGGGTTCATCTCTATTAATGAGCAAATTGGGATCTATTTTTTAGCCAGTTTCCATGTTCAGAAAAGGCTGGCACCTACTGATCACCCAATGTGGTGTTATATGCTGACCACATGTGCACTTGTGGTGTAGTGGTATGTTGCTGTGATTGAAGTGCAGAGGGTCCTGGGTTTGAGACTTGGCAGAAGTGATTAACCCCGGGTATCACTTCTGTGTCACTGTTAGACAGAGGCACAGTATACTAACCTCGAAAAAGGGCATAGCAAAATTAATTTAAAATGGGTGGCGAAAGCCAAACACTCTCTGGCTAGGCTTATAAATGTCCTAGGGCAGATAGCCTAGTATGAACCTATGTGCCACAATTCACTTGCCCTCATTTATCACTAGCAAGCGCATTCAGAAAATCAACAAACAACGAAGACTTTTGCTCCCCCGATTAACGAGCAGTATACAGGATTTTGTGAGTGGCTGTATGACAAGTTGGTGAAACCCATTTGAAAGATCTCAGCACAATGATGTGGTTAACACACTGAATGAAATGCTTCAATGTACAGTACTGTGCACTAGCCAAAAAAGCTTGTAGCAGTGCGCAGCAGCATAGAACTGATCTATATGCAAGCAGGTGCACAACTGTATGTACAGAGAAGAGAACAAAGGTAGTTTAGAGATGTGCATTTTGCTTTGCATGGACACAGGCTGTTCTAAAAAATCCACACTATTACACATCCAAAGTTTCCCCTTGGTGGGGTGATGGCATCTATGTATTGGGATCACTGGGCTGGCTTTCACAAACTTGGCATACAGCCACCTTACACAATTCCTTACTATCCACTTGTCTGACTTAAAAAAAAGTCTAACAGTCCAAGCTGGTAAAAGGACTCCCCATTGGTAGGGGATACTAGAAGAGTATTACTAAACCATAAAGGAGAGTCCTTGCCTAGATCAGCAGATATGATAGGAAACTATCTGCTATATTTACCACTATGGACACTTCCTGTAGTTGGCTAGGATCTCAAACAGAAAGCCACCAGGTTAAAATATGATAAGGAAAATAAACAGCAAAGGATGCAGAAGAATGAGTTCTAGAGAATAGTCAAACAAGAAGATGTTCAACTTCCTGAGCTGTGGTCAAAATAAAAATATTTGGAGAAGGAACTTGTACACCAATGACTAAAGGTTACAGTGATAATCACTAGTGAACAGAATTGCAATTGTCACGCCAATAAAAAGTCAGTCTGTCAAAATACATGCCTTTCCTTCTCTTAAGTCATGAATACAGACAGGTAATTTGTCTAACTGTATCAGTTCAACCATTTCGGGGAATATATGGGCTGGCAGTAATGTCAGCTCTGTGGCACAAAGGGATGAAAGGATGAAACCCTGAATATGAAATACGTGACCAGGAAATGATTAGTCACTCTGGTGCTGGATGACATGGCAAGGATGGGGGAGAAGTGAAGAAGCTATGCCAACTAACCTCTCTTGGGAGAAAGGATGTCATATGCCGTACATGTCTGACAGCACACAGTATGTAGAGCTTTTCTTCAGTGGTGATAGAGGAAATGTAGAATGGGGCATCTGCCCATTAAGAAGGTGGGAGTGTTTGTATGCTTATATCATTTGCACGAGCACATGACAATTCTGTGCTATGCCCACGATGTATGTCCTTCTAAAGTCGGCTAGCCAGTGCATGTGTGGGAAAGTTAGGATTTAATGAAAAATAAAAAGTGTATGACAGCATATATGATGCAGCAGTTGAGACCGTCTAACTTCCTCTCTGTCTCTTCCAACTCTCATAAAAAAGTTAATCTACTCCATTAGCTGTGAGCTAGCAGGCTTCTGGGACCACAGAGAGGGGGGAGGCAGAGGCAGATAATGGAGTTTGGAAACTGAGAAGGGTCAATGACCAGCAGTTGACAGCTCTGTGACCATGACAGCCCACCCCACAAATGTGAGTTGCAAGTGCACCCCATGCAGTAAAGTGCCCTTTTCTAGTTCCTAGTTTCTGTTACTGTAAAGAAAAAGGAAAAAGAATGGTTTGGTTTAAAAACAAACTCAAAACCAACGTCTACTAAAAACTGGAATGAGAAAGGGAAACTAACCACAAAAACAGGAAGAATAAGGTTCATAGGTTCATAGAGGTTTACTAGGCTAACAACCAGAAGGGCCTTTTTAAGCCTAGCCATGTATCTCAAATCTGTGACAAGTTTTGATAACCTTGATAAGTGTAAGCAGAGGCCTGAGAGATGAACCATTTACAGATTGCCTGTGTCTATTAGAGAGACAGCTGGCAAACCAGGGATGAATTTCCATTTCCCCATTCAAATGTCCTTAACAAACTCTCTATATGCTATAACCATATTGCCAGATTTGCCACCAGCCTGCCTTATGGGACTCACCATTGTATTAACCTAAACCAGCTTGGGTGGCTAGAACTACCCAGCGTGATCCAGTATAACCTCATAATTGCCCATAAGATACTTTACAATCCAGATAATACTCCTGCTCTTAAAAATATTATTACCCCCTATCACAATCACCGGCCACTTCGATCCTCTAATAAATTACTAGTACACACTATCAAAACTAACAACTCTGCCGGTGACTCTCTCTTTGTAAACTCTGTTAGCAGAACCTGGAACTCTCTCCCAACCAAAATTACGTTGCTCAACTCCCTAAGCCAATTCAAGACTAGACTTAAACAACACCTGACGTTAAACTGGCTATGTCAATGTAGTAAACCCGACTAACTCTTCTTTACAAGGAGACTAAAATAGTTATTTTTGGCTTATCTGTGGCACTATACTGACCTTCACCTTGTCTAACTCTAATGTGTTTTGGTAAATATTGTATCTGTAAATAACTGTATGACTTAACAGCATGCTTAGCTGACACTACTTAATGAAGACCTACTCTCTGATTTTCGTTAACCCCAGAACTACTATTTGTCTAGGTATGTAACCTCTGTAAAAATTGTAATCTTAAACCTTATTGCTTGCTTATATATGTTAACTACTGTATATATTGCATTTTAATCTAATTTTTAGTGACCTTGGAGCTTTTCTCCCTGGGCCTCCGCCGAAAATGGACATGTATCCAGTCGGAGTACCTCGGTGAACAAATGTAATACAAAATAAAATAAAGTTGCACTTGAATTGGGTTAGGGAGGAATTCTATTTCACACGGATGGGGATCCTGTTCCATAGATGAGGTAGCCTCTGGGATCCATACCTGTCTCTCCAGCAGGTCCTATTGATATCGCAGGCAAGGTTTAAATCTTTAGAATGGGTAATTCTGGTGCTGTTTGTTTTGTGGATATGCAGAAGGTCCATCAGAGTGGGGTCTGAAAATGCACTGTATGCAGGCATAGATCTCCCCTCAAAAGCCTGTAGGAGACAGAATACAGGGATAGGGCCTTGAGGTGGTTTGCATAGGACATTTTACTTAAGCCCTGTATTTTTTAGTGAGGAATCTCTGTGGACATTCCAATTGTTAGATATGCCTGGTTAGGTACATACCAAAGGGGGCAATACACTCAATGATAGGCCTGATGAATGCCAAACACAGTGGAACAATGACTTCCTTGGACTTGAATGCCATACCTTTGTTTATAAGTTGAGCAACATAGAATGATTTCCTCACTGCTGTAGACACGTGATGGTCAAAGGCTGGATTACTATCTATGTGTGTCCCTAAGTCCCTGACTACTGGGTCAACTCTAAGGGGTGTGTTGTCAATATGATAGTTACCAGGGAATGGATGACTTCCCAAAGTATACGATTATGCATTTCTTGGCATTTAGTTTTAGTCCATGGCTCTGACATCAGATGTTTGTCTGTGTCAGCCCCTCCTGGAGAACATTTGTGTCAGTGTGAGATTCAATGACAGCTCTTAATTTGCAATCATCTGCAGATTTAGTCAGCCAGAGACCACTGACATCGGCCTTGACTTCTGAGCAGTCAAAAAGGAGCAGTCCAAGGACTGATCCCTGAGCGACTCCACTTGTGACTGGCCTCTTTGTAGAGGTGGACGTCGCAATTCTAACTTTCTGGGTCCTGTCTGTGAGCCAGTTGGCTATTCACAGTGTGGCATACGAGTTTTACCTACACTCGAGTATGTCCACAATGCCCAAGTAGGGTATTATGTCAAATGCCTTGGCCAGGTCAAGGTAGGGAGCGTGAACCATTTTTCCCTCATCCAATGCTTTGGTTATCTTCTCAAAGAAGTCCATCAGGTTGAGTAGTTATGGTCTGCCCTTGATGAAACCCAACTGGGTTGGGTCCAGTATCTGGAGGTCTACTATATCTCTATTGATCGTCTCCATGATAATTCTTTCCATGGCTTTACATAAAAGACTAGAGAGACTTATGGGTCTGTATTTGGCCCACCTTTGTGCAGAGGTATGACTTTTGCCGTTCTCCATTCATGAGGCAAGAAGCCTGTTTGGAAACTACAGTTAAACTGTAATTTCCAGAAGCCCTGATAGTATATGTTTCGTGCTATTCAGACGGCATCCTGGGATACTGTCTTGGCCCATTGATGCAGTGTTCTTGGTCTTAGGGAACAGGTTCTTAATGCTCTGTCTAATGATAGCAGGGGGAGTTATATTTGATGGTATTTTCTTAGGGAAGGTTGGGAGGGGGGGTACCATTTATAACGAGCTCTGCACACAATTGTGTATTGCCTTTGAGGTTGTGGACATAGCTAAAGAATGCTTTCTGGTTGTTCTTGGCCTGGGAGGCCAAACTTACCTCAAATTTGGCCTTGATAGACTTTTATTTGTTCTTTGGGTTTTTTGTTTAGTTTGATGAGGGTGCTTTTATCCTGCTGAGAGATGCAACTCCTAAATGTTGCCATGATTTTCTTCCTTCTGTTATACAGCCTACTGAATTTGTGATTCCACTATGATGGCTTATTTTCTTCCAGTTCGTTCTGTTCTTCTTCCTGGTGGCTACAGCTGCCTCTATGCAGCTATTAACATGCTTTGTAAAGGGTTTCTGTGAACAGTTCTGCATAGGCAGGAGTGTTCTCTGGGTTTATGGGGGCTTGAAATTTTGCCAGGTTATCACTTAATAGCAGGAGGTTAGCCTTAGAGTATTTCCCAAATATTCCATGTCTAGCTGGGGGTCCAGGTTTTATTTCTACTTCAAAGGAGACCATTTTGTGGCCTGATCTTACCAGGGAAGACATTACAGTAGGGGGTGTGCAGCACTTTTCCATATTAGTGAGGACCAGATCCAGTATGGATGCAACCCCTGTTGATGTACTGATGTTCCCCAAAACTGTAGGCCTGAATCTCCAGGATCCTTTAGCAGAGGCTAAGGATACTAAGACAGGCCTACATCCCAAGGATGAACTCCAAAATTTCCTGAACCACAAACCCAATGGCAGACAGTCATAACTGTCAAAAATTAAACCCAAATCACACGAAAGAGAAGGAATTCTTCAAAAGAAGGAAGAGATTAAGTGCCTCAAAATCTGGGCTTTGAGCCTGTTTTTCACAAGGAATTGAAGGAGAAGATTGTTCAAGAATCCATATGGAAACAAACATTCCAAGCTAAAAGAATGAGAATATTCTAGGACATCAGTAACTGCATGAATGAGATGGCTTGGTGTACTGCAACACCCATACCAATAATCCTTTCTGCTTGGAAGCCTGAATGGAAGGCCTTCCAGCAGCTGCAAGCCATCTGTGACCCTAGCTAACAGACTGGCAGGATCAGAGAAAAAAAGTCCTAGGCAGGCTTTAACAATGAAGAGTGCTGTCAGTCAAATTGTGTGGGACACTGCCAGACAAGACTGGGGGTGTCTGTACTATGCAATGACATGGAACAAGAAGCCCAAAAGCATGACCTACTCAGCATCTAATGCATGCTGAGAATTAGTTTAATGTTGGTCAATAAATTCATGATGGGAGTGACCAATATAAACATATACAGACACACTATGAGCAAGAAGAGAGAGAACACAGTCCACTCAACTTTTACACCCCCCAACCTGCTTGCCAAGTAGGGAAAAAGGAAGGACTGTAAACCAATGACAGTGGAAGGACCAACTTTTAGAGTACCTGACATCTAGAGATTTGGTCTTGATATGGTCTCTACAGCCACAGTTTCACAGGACTGGAGGAGGAATGGTACCAAGTGACCACAGCAAGTTCTTATCTTACAGGAATACAAAATGAAAAAGGGAATCCTTATACCAAAACAAGCAGCAAGATGAACACCAACTCTCCACAAGGAAGGAAGGAATGCTCTCATATATCCTTGCTTTATAAGTGCCACACCATGGGCTGGATGGTGAAATGCAACAGAAGAGGCTCTGGAATAAGCTAGACTCTAAGGGGGGGGATTCTTCCATGAGATCAGAGTGACTAGGAGGAGGAGTCTTCTTAGATGTTGTACAGAAAGAGCATTACTTAGTCAAATACCCAGTGGTTTGAGATAACCTCTGAGAAGTGCTGAGAGTAAAAGGATATATGGCTTCCCTCCTACCTTCTCCTGATTGGGCTGAACTTGAAACAGGTAGAGCAAGAAGATGGCTTTTAGGAAAGTGACCTCAGTCCAGGTTTGGAATCTTACATAATGCAGTTCTGGAAAAAGCTTCACAGCTCCAAATGGGACACAGAGAAGCATAACCAATGTTGTAAGAGACACTTATGATTTGGGGAGAAATTACAGTTAAGTGAGGTGCTTGTTTAACAGCACCTCTTCAAGAGAGAAATGACAAAGCAGCTAATCATCGTACAGGTGTGAATCTTACTCTGTTTCCAGTGCAAAGAGTAAACTTTCCCAATATTACTCACAGTCATAGTCCAAGCATTCAGAGGAAAAGAGCCAACAATACTGGTCGAGTGCTAGCACCTGTTGCAAAATAAGAAGTTATGTACCTACCATAACGTTCCATGTTAGTTGTCTTCTCTCGCCTTCTTTCTTGCTTGATGGGTTCGGAACCGATCCCTCGGCTCCGACTCGGCACTTGCTAAAGCTCGAGAGTCACTTTTACCAGCTCGAGGCATCCCCATATCCCATGATGCAAGGCGGTAAGTACCCAGATCTCGTTTGTTAACAAAGGGCAATAGCACCAAGCATAAAAAAACTTCCCAAGGGAAGAAGAAACTTACAGATGTAAAAAGGACCAGGTCTGAATGGTCTTTAGCATAATAGTTTCTTATACAAGGTCTGTCCAGGCCAGGGGGAAGGAGGGAGGGTCGCAAGAAAGAAGGCGAGAGAAGACAACTAACATGGAACGTTATGGTAGGTACATAACTTCTTAATGTTAAGTTGTCAATCTCGCCTTCATTCTTGCTTGATGGGACCGCGTCCCTAGCACCTCTATCCTGGGTGGCTCAATGGAACAAACTCTTGAGGACTGTAGAGCCAAAACTGGCTCTGTCCCTGGAGGCCAAGTCCAATTTGTAATGGGAAACAAAAGTGTGAGGAGTGGCCCAAGTGGCCGCTGCACAAATAGTGTCCAAAGGAAGCCTAGCTTGAAAAGCTGTAGAAGTAGCTAAGCTCCTAGTTGAATGTGCTTTAGGTTTTGAGCACAGCTGTTTTCCCCTGAGTATAAATTTCAGAGATGACCGAAGAAAGCCATCTGGACAAGGTCACTTTTGAAACAGGAAGGCCTTTTTATTATCCGCATAGGAAACAAAAAGTTGATCAGATTTTCTAAATTTTTTTGTTCTGTCCAAATAATATCTAAGTTGACGGTGGACATCAAGATAATGTAACTTTTGTTCAGCCCTATCTGAATAGTTAGGAAAAACACAGGGAGATCAATGGATTGATTCAAATTGTTCTTTGAAGCGACCTTAGGCAAAAAGGTTGGGTTAGTTCTCAAAGATACTCTGTCTTTGTGAAAAACCAAATAGGGGGGTCGAACCGAAAGAGCATGAAGTTCAGACACCCTCCTGGCAGATGTAATAGCCACTAAGAATAAAGTTTTCCAAGAAAGATGTTTCAGGAACAAGAAACAGCTGGCTCGAAGGGGGGAAGAATCAAGGATGTCAGCACTAGGTTTAGATCCCACTGAGGAGGAGGATTCCTGATCGGAGGTTTTAGTAGGAAAATTCCTTTCAAGAAAGCCCTGCAGAGCCTATGGGACATAATATTATGATCTGCTATCCCGACATGAAAGTTGGAGATAGCAGCCAATTGAACTCTGACTGTGGAAGAAGAAGAGCCTGCATGAAAAATCTCTGCTAAGAAGTCCAGAACTGCCTGAACAGGGGCAGTAAAAGGATCAATATTTTTGGCCTTAGCCCAATAAGAGAAACGTTTCCATTTGCTTGTGTAAATCCTCCTGGTAGAGGATTTTAGTGAAGCTACTATGATGTCTCTAACTGGGTTAGAGATCAAAGGAAGCCTGGCTAAGGAAGGAAGTGGAGCAACCATGCTGTGAGGTTGAGAGAAGGGATTGACCGGTGCAGCTGACCTGATTGGTGAATCAGAAGATCTGGCACTGGGTCCAGATGCCACGGCTGCACCAAAAGGTGATGATGGAGGAACGGAACCAAACTTGTCGAGGCCAGTAAGGGCAATGAGAATCAATTTGGCTCTCAAAACGGTAGCTTTCTGGATCACCTGAGGGATCAGAGGAAATGGAGGGAAGGCATAAAGAAGTCCCTGGGGCCAATCCTGGGTCAGAGCGTCTCTGGGGGGATGGCCTGATAGAGGGAAGAGGCTGAAGAAGTCTGGACATTTGCTGTTTTGGGGAGTAGCAAAAGATCGCAACATGGACGACCCCATTCCAGAAAAATCTCTTCCGCTATAGACTGCTTGAGAGACCACTCGTGAGGCATGAGGATAGCTCTGCTCAATCTGTCCGCTATAATGTTGGTTTTCCCAGGGATATGCGTTGCTACCAGAAACCGATGAGAGGAGATCGCCCATTGCCAAAGTCTGAGCGCTTCTCGACACAAGGGGTAGGACTTGGTTCCGCCCTGTTTGTTGATATACCAAACTACAGACATGTTGTCTGTTTGGACTGCAATTGTCCCTACGGGAAGAAAGTCGTTGAGGGCTTGCAACGTTAAAAGCACTGCTCTCATCTCCAGGACATTTATGTGCAGATGGTACTCGAACGGTTGCCACGTCCCATGAACCATCCTGCCCTGATAATGACCCCCCCACCCGATCAGGGAGGCATCCGTGGTGACAGTGGCTATCGGGGACGGAGGTACAAAGCACCTGCCTTGGTGAACCTGAGACGATGTGATCCACCAAGTAAGATGCTGTTTGCATGTCTGTGTCACCAGAATCTGGTGACGCTTTGGAAGTTGTTGGTATGACCACTGTGTGAACAGCATCCACTGAAGGAGGCGCATGTAGAATCGAGCCAGGGGAAGAAGAGTAATGGCCGCAGCCATGAGACCTAATACCTTTAGAACCATTCTGGCCTGTATTTTCTTGCTGGCCAGAATGATCCTGACATGAGTCTGAATGTCTGAAACTCTTTGTTCTGTAAGGGTAGCTGACATCCGAACAGTGTTTAAGTTTGCGCCTATGAAGGTAATAGACTGGCAGGGCGATAAGGATGACTTTTCGAAGTTTATTGAGATGCCTAAATGAGAACATAGGTCTATTGTGTAATCCCTGGCTTGTATAAGCTGATGCCTGGTGGTGGCTGACAGGAGCCAGTCGTCGAGATACGGAAACACCTGGAATCCTTGACATCTCAGGTGAGCCGTGACCACTGCCATGCATTTGGTGAACACTCTGGGGGCTGTAGTGAGACCAAAGGGCAGGGCTCTGAACTGGAAGTGACTGGACCCCAGCCGAAAGCGGAGAAATCTCCTGGAGCGTCTGTGAATTTTGATGTGATAGTACGCATCCTGAAGATCTATTGAGCACATCCAGTTGTCCTTCTGTAAGAAGGGCAGAATTGACTGAAGAGTGACCATTCGGAATCTTGTCTTCCTGACAGACTTGTTGAGTCTGCTGAGATCCAATATTGGTCTCCAGTCTCCCGTCTTTTGGGGACCAAAAAGAACCTTGAGTAGATTCCGGGCTCTGAATGGTCTATTGTAACTGGCTGAATGGCTCTTTTTTGCAGTAGTTTTTCGATTTCTGACTCTGCAATCTCCCTTAGACCGGGTGGTACATCTGGAAGGGAACTTGAGGGGAAGGGACTTTCCTCGAAAGGAATTATGTAACCCTTGGATATGATCGACTGTACCCATCTGTCTTGAGTGAGGGAATGCCAGGCTTTTGGGTACAGTGATAATCTTCCCCCAACTGCCTCCAAGGAGGGACAGCCGGGCAACACCTCAGGGATGCTGAAAGGGCTTATCAGAGAGAGGCTCCCTGTTTCCCTGGTTCTTCGGACCCCCTCTGCCTCTAGAGCGGCGTCTGTTGTTGTTACCCCCTCTGCCTCTAGGGGTAAAATGACCACGTGAATCCGGCGTGACTCCTTGGGATTTACGGAACCACATCTTCCCACCCTTCTGTCCTTTGGGATAAGGCCTAGAAGGGGTGGAAAACGGACTCCAACAGCAGAAAGAGTCTTGCCGTCCTGCTCGCACCTGGTCAAGGTTTCCTTCACCTGAGGGCCAAACAAAGCTGACCCATCAAAGGGAGAATTTGTGAAGGACGCCTTAAAGGGATCCATAAAATCGCATAGCCGCATCCAGGCTTGGCGTCTAAGAGCCACACCTGTGCCTGCGGCTCTACTCGCTCCATCCGCAGCATAAGATATTAGCCGCATGGAGGAGTTAACAACGGAATTGAGGGTTCCTAGCTGCGAAGCAATCTTTTCTTGAGCCCCTGCAGCTGTAGGATCCTGAACTACTTCTCCCAGCTCCTTCAGGATATCTCTCTGGAGTCTGGTGAAGTGACAAAGATAATTCAGCGAACGCATAGCAAAGGTCGCTGAGGAAAACATCTGCTTGCCGTACCTATCCATGGTCCTAGAGTCCTTATTAGGAGGATGGACAGGCACGGAAGGATCTGCAAGTTCATTTTTGGTGGCCGCAGCCACCACCGTGGCATCAGCGGGGACACCCTTGGTAAGGAATTGTTTGTCACTCGGGGCAGTGATAAATTTAGAAGGCCTCCTAGGGACTGGCTCTACAGAGTCAGGAGCTGCCCACGCCTTTCGTGCAATAACCTGCATAAGGGGGTCGAAAGGCGGAGACACCCAGGAGGTGGAGGGCCGAGATCCAAACGCCTCTAGGTATACTGACTCATCCTCAGAGGGATTGTTGGTGGGCCAGTTTCCCCTCTGTTTCAGAAGTTCTAGGATGTCTGAGAAGGAGACATCCTCAGAGGGGATCTAGGGGATCACTCTGACTCATCAAAGTCAGTCTCCGAAGTGACAGACTCTGTGGAGTCTACATGCTTCCTCCTACAAGTGCTCTTCCTAGGCGGATCTCCCGAAACATCAGGAGAATCCTCGGAAGAGGGGAAATTCCCAATGGAGAAACCTGAGGCGGAGGCACTCTCGGTCCTGTAGCAAGAGCAGTGGCAGAGATGTCAACAAGTACTATAGATGGCGGAGCTACGGAACAGACTGCTGACTGATACCAGTGGCCAGTACACTCTTCATCACCTCGAATGCTCCCCTCCCAGGCAGGTCCGAGAGAACCCGCTCCAAGAGCTAGGAACCCAGGGACCACCGAAGGGAAGTCTCCGAGGCAGATGTCGGAGCCGAGCTCACCAAGGCCGAGGCTCCAAGGGGAAGAGCGGGCTCGGACAAGGGTCCGATGCCACTCACCCCTCGGAGGAGACCATGGAAGCCCGACCACCGAATCCCTCTAAGGAAGGTCTCCAAGAGGAGATAAGAGTAGAGGCTGAAGGAACAGAAGGGGGTATCCGTCCTCCAGCCGTAGCAGTAACCATGCCCGAAGACTCCAACTCCAAGCTCTGGGGTAGAGTTGAAGGAGGAACTGTAACGGGGTGTGGACCAACAGTCGTCTGCTGAGACGGACTGTGTAACATTTGGGCCAGTACCTGTGACTTGAGTAATCTACTGACCACTCTCTCTAGGTCATGATCTGACAACCTGGATGACCTTGAAGATCGGCTCCGATGGCTCCGTTCCGATAGAAGAGGTGAAGCCGGAGCCGAAAGTATTGGCTCCAAGGAAGGAGACCTCGATCTCTTCCTGGAATGAGCCATCGGAGCCGATACTATAGATCCTGTCGGAGCCGACTTCTCGAGGCCGACAGGAAGCCTCGATGTATCGGCTCCAGCCGGAGCCGATACAGCCACCAAAGTAACGGTGTCGGAGCCGATCGGAGCCGACACCGATGCCTGTGCCACATGGGTGTCGGAACCGATCGGAGCCGACATCGAAGTGGACAATACAGATTCGGCACCGATAGCCATCGGTGCTGAAAGCTTTGTCAAGCCAGAATCGGCTCCAGCCGGAGCCGATCTCGACTCAGTACGAAGTGGGAGCCGAGGCCGCAGGCTTAGATACAGAAGCCTGGGCCTTGGCAGGTTTTGCTGATTTTGGTGGAGCCGACTTAGCCGGAGAGCCCTCCGGCTTAAGAAGGCCCCTAAGAATCAGCTTATTACGTCTCTCCTGCAGGACTCTCTGGCTGAAGGAGTGACAAATAGCACAGGAGTCCTGCAGGTGAAGAGGGCCCAGACAATACAGGCAAGAAGTGTGACCGTCTGTCAGAGACATCTTCTGACAGCACGAGTCACACTTCTTAAAACCTGAGACCCTCTCCTTTGACATGGTGCTGAAAACACAACACACACACACACCAGTCAAATTAACTTAAACAAAATACCAAAAGGTATTCTATAAAAACCAACACACACACCCTAACAGGGGGGGGATGGGATAGGGAAAGGATTGACTAACAAAAAATTAAAGGAGACAGGGAATTTCTGTCAGAAAAGGTAGAAATATAAACTTAAACTATCAATAAAGGTGTTTTTGACTAAAAAGGGGCTTAAATATCACAAAAGTGAACAACTTACCAGGAGCTGGTAAAAAGAAGACCTCCTAAGCGAAGCGGCAAACGAGATCTGGGTACTTACCGCCTTGCATCATGGGATATGGGGATGCCTCGAGCTGGTAAAAGTGACTCTCGAGCTTTAGCAAGTGCCGAGTCGGAGCCGAGGGATCGGCTCCGAACCCATCAAGCAAGAATGAAGGCGAGATTGACAACTTAACATTGTCCATTCTAATTTTGTTCTTCAATCAAGGCCTGAGGCTTTGGCATTAAAGGTTGGTCACAGTAGTACAAAAATGCTTTATACAGAGGGGTCTGCGGCTAATGGCATGACCGGACTTCAGCTGTGCGTAGGAGGGTTGGCTACCTATGACTGTAATACTCGTCAGGAATCCTGGAAATGGAAGGATATCAAAGCAAGAAAGTCAGAACAGCCTAAGCAAATCCTGTTCTTTGGGATTCAGAATCCAGTTTGCAGACTTAGTGCTTAGAGTTATGGGAACATTATTGTATCAGAGAACACTAGCAAGCAAAATTAAGATGAAGACCATTTTAAAAGTAAAACAGCACTAAGTCTTCCTGCCCAAATATTATTGACAGTTCTGGCTGCAGAAAGCAATGTCAGCATGTCATTGCCTGCAGTTCCACACAGAGATTTCAGACAGCCATTATTAAGAAGACAGATTACTGTGGTATACCATGTCAGCAGAGACAGCCAATTTGTCGGGACTAATAACAGTGAAACTGGTCTGCAGAGTGTATTAAAAGAACTGACAAGAGTTCCTACTGAAAGTTAGAAATAAGCTCCCATCTATTAAAAGAACTGTGCAGCAACTACATGAAAAGCAGATAACGTTAAAACATGATTAAACACACAGAAGTTGGACTTCATAGAATGCTTACTAGAAAGCAGTTTCAGGAAAACAAGTCAATGACTGACAGGCTGGGAACCTGAAAATAGAAGTCAAAGGCTGTTCATCATTTCTGATATGGTAAGAGAATGCAGGACAGAAAAAAAGTTTATTTGGTAGAACACTTTTATTTACATATATGCAGATAATGATTCTGCTGGAGTCACAGAAAAAAGAAAAAATATCAAACCATGAAAAAAAAAAATCTTTGAAGGCAGCCATAACTGATTTTATAAGAAAGACAGAAGACATTTGCTGATTGCAGCACTACAAACCTAACATAAAAAGTCAACTGCTGCTTATAAAGTAAGAGTAGCTGCATTTTGCAGTTGGGTAAGCCCACCTAGGTGTGAGTCAAGTCCCCTACCCTTTCCACAAGACTAATTTATACCAACTCAAGGCCACACAAAATTTGGGGAAGGGGAAAACACACAAACACAGGTTTCAAAATGTAGTAGTTTCACTCTGATGTGGGGCTACAAATTAATTTCTAACAGCTGTATAATGAGAGAAGTCAGTGCTACCAGCAGAATCTGGCTTTCACTTCTCTATCCAGCCAGACTCAAAGTACTTATTCTGTATGTTATCCTAGTCTACTGGAAAATGCAGGACACATACAGGGATCTGATAGCTAGGAAGCTGATCCTAGCACTAACCAGTGAGCAGGCAATGGAAACTGAAGTAATATGACAGAAAGGTGTTTCCTGGACACCTTCCCTGACGACTGCATTTCTTCCCACCCAAAATAGGGAAATGTATCATCGGCACTTTTTCACCCTTTCTCGGCAGAATATGCCCACTCCAAATTAATTTCTTTGATTTCTAGCTTTCATGGCCTCTTCTATCTGCATGATTCCTCATGTCAGAATGCACATAACAATAATCCAGTGGTTTCTCAAATCAGTTTGGGCTCAACACTCTCACCATTTTATTTCCTAATTTCATTTCTCAGATTTGTAAAGAAAGAACTCTTTTGGTGGACAAACATGTCTTATTCAACTTGAGAGTGCCTTTTTCTCCTTCCAGCCCCTTTAAGTTACTAGTCGCAGTTGCTTCGGATTTTGCATGGTGTGCTGTTTTTTTTTTATGGTATCAATTAGCAGAGAATTTGAGAATCTCAATACAAGTTCAAGCATATCAAGTTGAAAAAAAAAACAATGGCCCATACAAATGCTCTGAATTGTATGAATCAGCTGTGGTCTGCAGGTATGGAGACATAAAACACTACCGTACTGCGTTGCATAAACAAACATGGAGGAACAAGATCATACCCCCTTTGAAGAGGGGCTATGAATGCTTGGGAAACAGCAATTCAGTATAGCATATTTTATCAGGCAGCTTACATTCCTTCAGAGCAAAACACTGTAGCAGACTCCTGAGCAGATCAAGGAAAGACCCTCACAACAAGAGTTTGTTACAAAACTCAAAAAACAAATGGCTTAAAGCAAGGCAGGTGCAGATAACAATAGAAAGCCAAACAAAAGAAAAAACTGCACCAAGCTGACACACCAAATATTTAATAAAATAAAATAAAAGGGTAAGCGCTTTCACGACTGTGCGCGTCGCTTCATCAGACACATGAATAAAAATAGACAGCAATTATATTCTAATAGTCAGCTGATATTTAAAAGATCACGTCTTCTTTAGCAATCATCACAAAACAAAAACCTATTGTAGAACAGTTTAAAAACATAAAACACACGTTTAACTTAAATAAGGCAATATATAGATATATATATATATATATATATATATATATATAAACATATCTGTATATATAAAAAAACAACATATCATGTGTAGTCAAATAAGATGAAATAAAATATACATTTAGAGCTCACCATCCTAAGACATTCATAAATACCCAGAACACATAATTAAATTTAAAAACTAGCAATCTAGTGTCACCATAAAAAAAAAAATAAATATATATATATATATATATATATATATATATATGTATATACAAATAGATAAAAGTATAAATACATGGTACTTACGTATTATCGCAACCAGATTTTCGTGGTTGCAAAAATAGCATACTTCAAGTCAAAGGAGCCCATGCAACACTGTACAGTGTTATTGAAAGTCCTTATTGTTCAGTACAAACTGTGGATTACCTTCATGAAGACCAGCAAATTATATATGTGAACCATTACTGTTGTAAGAACCCTAACGACATTTCATCATTCAGCGATGGCAGCTATTTGAATCAACCATGACCTTTGAAGTTCATGACAGCAGTTAGGCACATTGACCTTTCTGTTCAGACATTTCCAGCATCCTTAATGAAACATTAAGGGGAATGTGTAACTGATGTAACAAATACAGCAAATGAGCTGTTTGGAAGGGGAATTGAAGATGTACAACACATGAAATCTGACTTTGTAAACAGCACAATAAACGTCTCAAGTGTGGAGATTTCGCCATCACGTCTGCTTTTCCTGTTATCCGTTGACGGTATTACACCTAAAAGGTGTGTTGGGGAGAAACAATTCAGGACATCAGGCAAAGTTAGAGAGGGAAGGGTGATTTAATATTAGCAGCACAGGAATGGTTATGTTTAAGCTGATTTTTATTTCACAGTGAAGGTAGTTTTAAGAAGGTTTAGCAAGAACACCAGAAAAAGTTACTTTCGCTGTGGCTGTAAGCACCGTTAATGCACAAATGAGATAACTCCACACATGTTGCCAGTAAAGTGCACACAGCCACAGCGAAACACTAACTTTCTCCCTTCTTCTTGATAACCTTTCTTAAAACAACCTTTACTGTGAAAGAAAAGACATTTCCTGACATTGTTACAATAAGGGACAGCTTTAATATCGAGAAGCAAGTGGTATTATCACTAAAATCTGGTTGCGATAATATGTAAGTACCAAATACATATATGTATGTGCACAAAGTTAATATTTCAAGCGACGAGATTTCAGAAAAGGTTTTAAAGAGGTGGTACAATTGAGACCAGGATATCTTTCAGCATTAAGTGAGAGAATCCATTTCTGCTCAATACTTTCCGTCAAATTTTCTATATTACCGCCTCGTATATTAAGACTAACAGCTTGAATAGCAAAAAACCTAAAGGTGTGTGTAGAATCATTCTGCTTAATATGGTTAGCTAAGACATTGGTTTAGTTTGCTGAAGTCTTCGCTCATAGGGCGTGATATTTTCTTGCAGCTGATCCATCTTATTAACTGTAATGTCAGCTGTAAAGCAATCAGTAATCTTTTTCTCTAACATAATAATGTCATTTTTAAGTTCATTTCAGTTGGTCCAAAGAACTGTATCAGCAGTTCCATGTATTTCGAACTGAACTGCAGGTTTAGTTCTTGCCACCTACAGAGTAACGTGGGATAAGTATCTCTGTAGGTAGGCATATTAAGAATTCTGAGTCCACAGGGAATGATTTTACTTTCAAGTGATGCCTGAAGGTGCAAACACTGCCACTGCAGCCTTTTATATTTATATGTCATGTTCTCTAGTTCCCTGAAATCTTTCAGTAACTCAGATACTTGATTGCTATCCACAGGATCATGTACCATTGTACAGGAAGAATCAAAGTCAAGAAGTGGATTGACCGGTACCTCTAATATCCGCAAAAAAACGATCATTAGTAATCCCTGTTATTCCCTTATTGTTCAAGTATCCATGAGAAGTGTGTCCTTTAAGCCAAACAACAGAAAAACAAAACTCAAAAACCAAATGGCTTAAAGCAAGGCAGGTGCAGATAACAACAGAAAGCCAAACAAAAGAAAAAAACTGCAACAAGCTGGCACACCAAATGTTTAATTAAATAAAATAAAAGGGTAAGCGCTGTCACGACTGTGCTCGTCACTTCATCAGACACATGAATAAAAATAAAGACAGCATTTATAGTCTAATAGTCAGCTGATATTTAAAAGATCATGTCTACTTTAGCAATCATCACAAAACAAAAACCAATTGAACAGTTTAAAAACATAAAATAGATGTTCAACTTAAATAAGGCAAAAGAAATATATATATATATATATATATATATATAAACATATATGTATATATAAAAAACAACATATCATGTGTAGTCAAACATGAAATAAAATAATGTACATTTAGAGCTCACCATCCTAAGACATTAATAAATACCAGAACACATAATTAAATTTAAAAACTAGCAATCTAGTGTCACCATAAAAAAAAAAAAAAAAAAAAAAAAATATATATATATATATATATATATATATATATATATAAAATAGATACATAGATATAAGTATAAATACATATATGTATGTGCACAAAGTTAATATTTGAAGCGACGAGATTTCGCTTGAAATATTAACTTTTGCACATACATATATGTATTTATACTTATACCTATGCATCTATTTTTTATATATATATATATATATATATATATATTTTTTTTTTTTTTTTTTTATGGTGACAATAGATTGCTAGTTTTTAAATTTAATTATGTGTTCTGACTATTTATTAATGTCTTAGGATGTGAGCTCTAAATGTACATTATTTTATTTAATCTTATTTGACTACACATATGCTTTTTTTATATATACATACATGTTTATATATATATATATATATATATATATATATATATATACACACATATATTTCTTTGCCTTAAGTTGAACATCTATTTTATGTTTTTAAACTGTTCTACAATAGGTTTTTGTTTTGTGCTGATTGCTAAAGTAGACGTGATCTTTTAAATATCAGCCGACTATTAGACTATAAATGCTGTCTTTATATATATACATACATGTTTATATATATATATATATATATATATATATATATATATACACACATATATTTCTTTGCCTTAAGTTGAACATCTATTTTATGTTTTTAAACTGTTCTACAATAGGTTTTTGTTTTGTGCTGATTGCTAAAGTAGACGTGATCTTTTAAATATCAGCCGACTATTAGACTATAAATGCTGTCTTTATTTTTATTCATGGGTCTGGTGAAGCGACGAGCACAGTTGTGAAAGCGCTTACCCTTTTATTTTATTAAATATTTGGTGTCAGCTTGGTGCAGTTTTTTCTTTTGTTTGGCTTTCTATTGTTATCTGCACCTGCTTTGCTTTAAGCCGTTTGGTTTTTGAGTTTTGTTTTTGTTATTCGGCTTAAAGGATACACTTCTCATGGATACTTGAACAATGAGGGAATAAGAGGGATCACTAATGATCGTTTTTTGCGGATACTGGAGGTACCAGTCAATCCACTTCTTGACTTTGATTCTTCATATACAATGGTACATGATCTTGCAGATAGCAATCGAGTATCATAGTTCCTGAAAGATTTCAGGGAACTAGAGAACATGACATATAAATATAAAAGGCTGCAGTGGCCGCGTTTGCACCTTCAGGCATCACTCGAAAGTAAAATCATTCCCCGTGGACTCAGAATTCTTAATATGCCTACTTACGGAGATACTTATCTCACATTACTGCGTAGGTGGCAAAAACTAAACCTGCAGTTCAGTTCGAAATACATGGAACTGCTGATATAGTTCTTTGGACCAACTGAAAATGAACTTAAAAATTACATTATTATGTTAGAGAAAAAGATTACTAATTTCTTTACAGCTGACATTACAGTTAATAAGATGGATCAGCTGCAAGAAAATATCACTTCATATGAGCAAAGACTTCAGAAAACTAAACTTCATAAGTTACGTGTTAAGAATGATTTTGTGAATAACAATGTTTTTTCTTGGCCGAGGGAACGAATGCAATCAGTGATTCAAGAGAGTCCCATTCAAGAAAATGGCCAATCTACAACTACTTCCTGTAGTCTTGATGAGAGAACCGCTTCTGTGAGATCAACAACGGAACATACACCAACAGTAGCGTTCTCTGATAACGCCACTGCAGAGCTAGATATAAATAGAACAGTAGGCTAAGATAAACGCTTGAATGAAACAGGGATTAACAACAGTAACCTGAATTCAGTATCAGTTACTTCCCAACCTCGTTCTGCAGAGAACGGCACTGCCAACAATGTTTTTTTAGACAAGAACTCCAAAGGAGAGTTCACTCTACGGAATCCACTGCCTTTCAAAACACGCTCAAGGAGTGCTACGAAGCAGGGGAGAACCCAGAGATATCAGAGCCAGGAAAGGACAGCACAACAGATGAAGAGAAGACGTACTTAAACACAGGTTTGGTTATAAACATTTCTTCATTGACTCTGAATAAGGAACAGACTGAGTTATTAAATAGGGGCTTATCGTTTATTCCAGCCAAACCGGCAGACTCAGCAGAAATGCTAAAAGACCTTAGACTCCTTGGCAGGAGCCTTTCT
Organism: Protopterus annectens; assembly: GCF_019279795.1. NCBI lineage: Eukaryota > Metazoa > Chordata > Ceratodontiformes > Protopteridae > Protopterus > Protopterus annectens. Next base: position 91,760,525 of record NC_056732.1, on the reverse strand, counting down.
TTAAGAAATATTTATTCTAACAATGATGGACAGGACAATGCTAGTATTTCATCAAATAGAAAACTGAGCACCTTTGTCCCAATAACTCATCCAGGGATACAAACTTTCATAAATGTATGCGAGACTGGTTTCAATGATTTATATACACAAGGGACAAAAAATAGTTTTTGTAATTTGTCTGTTCATGAAAACAGAGCTTTACAAGAATTGAAAAGTATGCGCTCCATCGAAGTTAAACAGGCTGATAAAGGTGGAGGGATAGTTATATTTGATAAAGAGCTGTATTTAAAACAGATGAAATGTTTACTACAGGATACACATACCTATCAATGTATTATGAAAATAGTTGTGAATGGGGTTATGGAAAAGGTATCCTTTTTGATATTTTAATGACTAATTTAATAGATGAGCAACTTTTTAAGTTTTTTAGTATTGATCATCCAGTTATATCTAAAATTTATGGCCTACCCAAGATGCACAAAAATATTGAAGCACCACCCATGAGGCCTATTGTATCAGGAGCGGGATGGTGCACAGAACCACTCAGGTATCATCGAAAAACTCATCAGCTTGAATGTAAACCCATACATCACAAGATGGGTTGCAAACTGGCTAAGTGACAGAACCCACAGGGTCAGAGTTGCTGGAGCCATGTCAGACTCAAAGCCTGTCACAAGTGGTGTCCCACAGGGCTCAGTCCTGGGTCCACTCTTGTTCGGCATCTACTTTTCTGAAGTACAAGCAAACACAGGAGGGTTATGGCTGACAAAGTTTGCAGATGACTGCAAACTGGGCGCCATAGTCGAAAACACATCTGACACAGATATCCTCCAGAAGGGCCTCACAGAAACGGATAACTGGTGCCAGAGCCATGGCCTGAAGTTAAACGCCAAAAATGCATAGTCATACCCTTTGGGAAAAACAAGGTTACCCCTAGCTACCATATAGGTGGCAATCCACTGAGCACAGAAAAGTCATCAGGGATCTGGGGACCCAAGTTGACAGTAGCCTTCGCTTGACACTCATGTTGCTAAAGTAGTTAGGAAAACCTTCTATATCGCCCACCTGATCATGAAGGGATTCACATCTAGATCAAGGGAGGTCATAGTCCCCTGTACTCATCACTCATTAGACCTATGATTGAGTACAATGCCCCGTTCGGAATGTATCTGACCAGACACCTGCTGCAGCTTGAAAGGCCCCAAAAGTTCCTCACCAAAAGGATAAAGGGTCTCAAAAATATGTCTTATGCTGCCCGACTGAAAGAACTCCAGCTCTATTCAGTCTCATACCGCTTGCTCAGAGGTGACCTGTGCCTGACATATAAGGCCATGTTAAACCCAGATTTGATGAATATGCTTCACCTCAAAAAATCTAGATCCCTCAGAACCACAAGGCGGAGACTTAAACCTTGACACGGTTATAAATAGAACGTGCTGGAGGGACAGATTCATCACCCAGAGACTCCCTATGCTGTGGAACAAAATCCCGGTACATGTGAGGCAGAGCACCTCGCTGGCCTTGTTCAAGAGGAATCTTGACCAATGGATGGGAGATCGCAGATATACCCCAGGGATTACTTCAGTGTCACTGCTTGACAGAGGCACAGAAAAATGATAGGCATAGTTTTTATTCAAACTAAAGGGGTGGCGAAAGCCACATAACTATGGGCTAGGCTTATAAATGCCCTTGGGCAGATAGCCTAGTATGAACCTATGAACCTATGAACCTATATTTGTTGAAGACAACTTACACTGTCATTTAGATGGACGCTACACTATTCTTCGAGATCCTAAAATGTTTCTAGAAAGACTACATGATAGAATTATGACCACAGAGGATGATTATAGTTTTGTTACTATGGACATAGAATCACTATTTACATGTATACCTAATGACTGGGAGATTGAGAAAGTTGGGGAATTCCTCACCCTAAATAGATGCTATGAAAATGAGAAAGTTCAACTTATTTGTAGCCTTTTAGAGATTATACTAGAAAATAACATGTTTGTATTCAAGAATGAGTTTTATCTTCAAAAGGTTGGCGTGGCTATGGGCACTGCTTGTGCAAATAGCTACGCCAACCTAGCTTTAGTGAACTGGGAACAGCAGTCATTACTTTCTGAGACTAATCCTTTTTTTAACAACATTTTATGGTACGTCCATTTTGTGGATGATGGTTTTATGTTGTGGAAGGGAAATGCAAGTGAACTCACTGATCTTGTGAGTTATTTACACACTATGACTCCGTTTTTAAAGTTCACTTATCAGCTTTCAAATATTGAGATTGATTTCTTGGATGTAAAAGTCAGGAAAACTGATTTGAGTGAACTAAGTAGCAGCATCTACAGGAAACCTACTCGAAAGAATGCCTTACTATATAAAACAAGCATACACCCTAGGTATATCCCTAGGAACATACTTAAAAGACAGGTCTATAGGGTCTTACGGCTACACAATAGGGATGATGAAGCAGAAGTAGCTTTAGCCAATATGAGGTGTGAATTTCTAGAGAGAGGTTATTCTGAACAGGAGATTGACTCTACCGTAGATGAAGCTTGGAAACAAAGAGGAAATAGATGCAAACCCTACTTAACAAATAATGTGCAGAATGACCATGGTGATAATCCTGCTCCTGGTGACAATAGGTTCAGAGTTGTGTTTCAATATTCAAGTGACGTAAATGAATACACTAAAATTATCAACAGAAATTGGCATACTCTACAGGAAGTACCAGGGCTTCTAGAAAAAATTGGGAATACCCCGTTATTCTCTTTTAGAAATAATAAGTCTTTAAAACAACATCTATGTAACAGAACAGATTTAAATAGTTCTACTCAGTCAGTGCGTAATGTAATGGTACTTTTCCATGCAGGCGATGCTCTGCATGCCAATATTTATATATTAATAGGACATTTACGCACCCTACACGTAAATTTACAATTACAAGTAATAATTATGTTGACTGCAGAACCATAAACACTGTTTATTTTTCTTTTTGTCAAAAATGCTATGTGTATTATGTGGGTAAGACCAACAGAATGTTCAAGGATAGGATCCTTGAACATGTTCGAGACATAAATAATGGAAAGGAAACCAATGCCTTAACTAATCATATTAAGCAGAATGATTCTACGCACACCTTTAGGTGTTTTGCTATTCAAGCTGTTCATCTTAATGTACGAGGGGTATTGAGCAGAAATTGATTCTCTCACTTAATGCTGAAAGATATCCTGGTCTTAGTGGTACCACCTCTTTAAAACCTTTTCTGAAATCTCGTCGCTTGAAATATTAACTTTGTGCACATACATATATGTATTTATACTTATATCTATGTATCTATTTTTTATAGATATATATATATATATATATATATATATATATATATATATGGTGACACTAGATTGCTAGCTTTTTAACTTTGTGTGTTCTGGGTATTTATGAATGTCTTAGGATGGTGAGCTCTAAATGTATATTTTATTTCATCTTATTTGACTACACATGATATGTTTTTTTTTATATATACATATGCTTTATATATATATATATATAGGCACACATACATATTAATTTTGCCTTATTTAAGTTGAACATCTATTTTATGTTTTTAAACTATTCTACAATAGGTTTTTGTTTTGTGATGATTGCTAAAGTAGACATGTGATCTTTTAAATATCAGCTGACTATTACTTAGACTATAAATGCTGTCTTTATTTTTATTCATGTGTCTGATGAAGCGACAAGCACAGTCGTGAAAGCGCTTACACATTTATTTTATTTTATTAAATATTTGGTGTGTCAGCTTGGTGCAGTTTTTTCTTTTGTTAAGAGTTTGTTACACCAGGAATTCTTCCTGCAAACAGTCTACTAGTGAGGAATTTCTCAAATAGATCTGTATGCCTCCAGTCTACACAGACAACTGGAACGGTTCTTCTCCAGGGCACCTTGCAAAGAGACTTGAAAGATGGATGCCTTTTCATTCCTGTGGAAAGGTTTATTTCTTTATGCCTTCTCCCCGTTTCCTATCATTGCTCAAATCCTTCAAAAGATAAGAAACTACTTGTCAAAGATACTGTTGGTGACCCCCTTCTAGCCTAGACAATTCTGGGATTCCTTTGTAATGCAATTGGGCAAAGGCAATCACCAGAAACCTCCTCGCAGAGTGGACTTGCTCATACAACACACGTGATCTCTGATTCACCCAAATATCCAAAATATGAATCTGTATAGAAGGTGGTTTTTGATCCTCTTTGGGCACCCTTTTTTCTGAGGACATGCAACATGTACTGAGAGTATAAACAAAACTTGCTACTAGGAAATCTAATTTATCCAAGTGGAAAATATTTCCTTTTTGTGACTAAAGAGAGCTCAGGACCCATCTCAAGTGGGGGCACCCTTGGTTCTCCTGTAACCGTGTGAACTGCTCAATTCTAACCTTGCATACACTTCAAGAAAGATAAACATTTTGGTTATTTCAGTCTGTCACCAGATACACATTATATGCTTTTTTTCCAAGTTGAACAGTTCTTAAGAGGTGGTCTGCATATTAGACCACCTAGGAACGTGGCGGCTCCATATTGAGATTTTAATTTTACATTGGAAAAGTTAACTCAACCCTCTTTGAACCTGTAGCGAGTTCTCTGAAGTTTCTAACTTGGAAGACTGCCTTGCTGGTAGCTTTAACTTCAGCTAGACAGGTTTCTGTATTGCAGGCCTTTACATTTATTCAATTTTTTATCTTTCACAAGGACAGAGTCTTAGAACCAGTCTTACCCTCTTGCCTAAAGTGGTTTCTAAATTAAGCCACAAACTAAGGGAGAAAACTCTTCACTACCTAGATGCAGACAGATGGCTGAGATTTTATCTGGACAAAAGAAAGAGTGAGCTTAGAAAAACTGATCAACTCTTTATATCTTATGGTAGCAAGAGAAAGGGACAACCAGTTTCTTAAAAAACATATCCCTAGGTTTTCCCTTTCCATTCAGTTCTACTACTTTAGCTATGGCAAAAGATCCTACTAAGAATATCAAAGTCCATTCTATAAGGTCAGTAGCCACACTTGGGGTTTTCTGGAAGGATGTGGAGTCTAGATCCACTTCAGAAGAAGCTACTTGATGATCCTGGGTTCACATATACAGCAAAAATATACAAGTTGGATATGGTCTATATAGCCAGAACTGGTTTCACTTGAGCTGTTTTTCTTGCTCATTCTGGACTCTGGTTCAACTCCATCAACCTTTTCTTCTCAAGCAGTGGCAAAATTCCCATGTGTAATTGGGGGAGCATAACCTTCCATCAAAATCCACCAACAATAGACTACTTTCTGTTGAAAACTTAAAACACTGATCTGCAAAGGATTGGGAAAAACAAACATAAAGCATTTTTGAAGAGGGCAAGCCCCTTTCACCCCCCCCCCACTAAATATATATATATATATATATATATATATATATATATATATATATATATATATATATATATATATATATATATATATATATATATACACACACCAACTCCAAGACTGCACTACAGTAGGGAAAGTCATATACCTTGATCACTACTGAACCTCGATCTCTTGGTGAAAAAGCCTATAGTTTTCTATCAGCTGATTTTTGATCCACTGGCTTTTTCATTTGTGGATGTGAAGCCCATTTGCTGTAAGGTTCTGCAACCGTAATGGACACTGCAACAATGACCTTATGATGAACATGGTGTAGTCGTGTAGGTAACTTAACCAAAACAGTAGCTATCTGAATAAATCATTGCAGTACAAATACCCTCCTGTCATTCCCATGAATAATCTTTTCCCAAGCGAGGGTGGGGTCTCCATTCCCCTTTACTTCTGACAGGACTGGACTTGGAATAATAGGCTTAGGACTCCCATTTAAGTCCTTGGTCTCAGAGTCACATCTATCAGGAGGGGGAAGTTGAGAATCGTAATCAAATCCCTCATTGTCAGAGTCTGAAAAATTCCTCTTCTCTGTAAGAGAAGGAAACTTTTAGTTATGTACTTACCATAACTTTAGATGTTTGGGATCCATCTCGCCTACATTCTGTACTGATGGGTTCGGAGCCAATCCTCGGCTCCGACTCGGCACGCTATGCTATAGAGCGAAGTCTCTTATTGGCTGAGCTATTCTATATCCCAGGATGCACCACCACTACTTCCCCAGATCTTGTTTGTCCGCAATCATGCACACACACATAACTGTTTATATAACATTGCCAGATGTCTCAAGATGAAACGATAGTACTCGGACCGTCCGGTCTCTTCTGATCTCCAAGGCAGGGGGAAGGAGGGTGGGTTATTAGGAATGTAGGCGAGATGGATCCCAAACATCTAAAGTTATGGTAAGTACACAACTAAAAGATGTTATGTGATCCTATCTTGCCTACATTCTGTACTGATGGAACAGCGTCCCTAGCACCTGATTCCTGGGTGGCTCACTGGAAAACACTCCTGAGAACTGTGGAACCAAATGAAGCTCGCCCCCGAGATGCCACATCCAATTTGTAGTGGGAAATGAAGGTGTGCGGAGAAGACCACGTAGCCGCAGCACAAATGTCGCTAATGGCAAGCTTAGAATGGAATGCTATTGAAGTAGCCATAGCTCTTGTAGAGTGAGCTCTTTATTAGAAGAGGAATAAGCCTGACTAATACACAGTCCCTGATCCACTTGGCAATAGTGACCTTTGTGACGGCTTTGCCCAATTTATTGTCCGAAAAGGACACAAACAATTGATCTGTTTTCCGTGTTTGTTGGGTCCTATCTAAATAAAAGCGCAATTGCCTGTGAACATCCAATGTGTGGAAGATGTATTCCGCGTTGTTTGAGTACTTTGGGAAGAAAACTGGAAGTTCTAATGACTGTTGCAGGCAAAAACTGGAACAAACTTTAGGGACAAAGGATGGGTTAGGCCTGAGGGATACTCTATCTTTGTGAAAAAACAGGTACGGTGGTTTGACAGATAGAGCTTGAAGCTCTGAAACCCTTCTGGCTGAAGTAATTGCGACCAGAAAGGCAGTTTTCCAAGAAAGAAATTTCAAATCACAGGTTGCTGCTGGTTTGAAGGGGGAGGAGGTTAAGGTACGTAATACCACATCGAGATCCCACGGAGGAGCAGGATGAGAAATTGGAGGTCGTAAAAGCGCAGCACCTTTTATGAAGGTTTTACACAATCTGTTGCTCATCAAAGGTGGGTTTATAGATTCATGAACATTGGAAATAGCTGCCAATTGGACCTTGATGGTAGAGACTGAAGAACCTTGATTGAATAGGGAAGTTAGAAACTTCAAGACTTCTGACACCGGGACAGTGATGGGATCTAGACCCCGGAGTTGAGCCCAAATAGCAAATCTCTTCCATTTGCTAGTATACAATTTCCTAGTGGCAGACTTGTGGGCTGAGGATAAGATACGTATGACTTCTGGGTCTAAAGTATGATTCCTGACTATAGTCGGAAGAGGAGGAGCCAAGCTGTTAACTTCAAAGAGTGAATGGACTGATGGAGTTGTCCCGACTGATGAATTAATAGGTCCGGGATCTGATCCAGGAACCATGGACTGTCCAGTGCATATTTCCGAAGATAGGGAAACCATACCTGACGAGGCCAGTAAGGGGCAACTAAAATCATTTTGCTCCCTAAGTGAGTCGCCTTTTGGATCACTCTGGGAAGGAGGGGAACCGGAGGGAAGGCGTATAGCAAGCCGGTGGGCCAAGGATGGGCTAAGGCATCCATGGGAATCTCCCCCAGAGTTGGAGTGAGAGAGAAGAATTTTCTGCACTTCGCGTTCAGCGGGGTTGCGAAAAGGTCGCAACAAGGAGTTCCCCATCTGCTGAAGATCTGAGTTGCCACTGCATCGTTCAGAGACCACTCGTAAGGAGAGAGAATAGTTCTGCTTAGTCTGTCGGCTATCACGTTGGATCTCCCAGGGATATGATTCGCTACCAGAAAATGTCTGGTCCCCACTGCCCATTCCCAAACTCTCATGGCCTCTCTGCAAAGGGGGTAGGATCTGGTCCCTCCCTGCTTGTTCAGATACCAGACTACTGACATGTTGTCGGACTGAATGGCAATTATGCCCTGAGGGAGGTAATCGTGGAGGGCTTGTAGAGATAGAAGCACCGCCCTCATTTCTAGAATGTTGATGTGAAGGAGACTCTCGTCGGAATGCCAATTGCCTTGGACTGACCTGCCCAGGTAATGCCCCCCCCCCACCCCGTCTGGGAGGCGTCCGTCGTCAATGTGGCCATAGGAGGAGGTGGAACGAAGGGTCGTCCCTGATCCAGATTGGAGGACACCAGCCACCAGCGAAGGTCCCGTTTGCAGGTTTCCGTGATCCGTATGAGGTTACTGAGAGGGATATCTTGAAAGGACCACTGGGTCGATAGGAGCCACTGGAGAATTCTCATATGCAATCTTGCTAAGGGGACTAGGAGAACAGTGGCCGACATGGAGCCTAATAGCTGCAGGACCATCTTGGCTGGGGCTTTGGATTTGAGAAGCAAGGCTCAGATTTGAGCCTGTATAGTCTGTATCCTTTCTGTAGGAAGATAGACCCGCATTTGGTTTGAGTCTATCTCTACTCCAATGAACCTTATGCGCTGAGATGGCAGCAACAAAGACTTTGGCCAATTGAAGGTGATTCCAAGGGAAGTGCCTAGTGATATGGTGGCTGCTAGGTTCTGCAATAGTAGACGCCTGGAGGTGGCAGTTAGGAGCCAGTCGTCCAGATACGGAAACACCTGGAATCCTAGACTCCTCAGATGAGCAGTCACGACCGCCAAACATTTGGTGAACACACTGGGGGCTGTGGTGAGACCAAAGGGCAGTGCGCAGAACTGAAAATGACTGTCTCCCAGGCTGAAGCGCAAATGTCTCCTGGATGCCTGATCTATCAGGATGTGATAATAGGCGTCCTTGAGATCTATGGAGCACATCCAAACACCTTTCTCCAGCAGTGGGAGAATGGATTGTAAGGTGACCATTCGGAACTTGGACTTCTTGACTGATCGATTTAGGTTGCTGAGATCCAAAATGGGCCTCAAGTCCCTGGTCTTTTTTGGCACCAAAAAGAATCTTGAGTAAGTCCCTAATCCGATCTGGGCTGCGGGGACCGGTTGGAAGACTCCTTTTTGAAGCAGCTTTGAGATTTCGAAGGCTGCGATTTCCCGTTGACTGGGTGGCGGGTCCGGGATTTTCCTGGACGGCAGAGGGGGGGTGTGAAAAGGGGATGGCGTAACCTCCGGCGATGATTCGAAGCACCCATCGGTCCTGAGTGATACCCTCCCAGGCTTTTAGGTGCCTCGAAGCGACCCCGACTGGCTCCGGAGCTGCACAGTCGGGCAATCCTTCAGGGATTGTGGAAGGCTGAAGAGCCACGAAAGGATTCGCGTCTCCAGTGTTGCGGGGGGCCTCTGCCGCCTCTGGGACGGCGTCTTCCAGAAAAATTTCCCCCTCCTCTGCCTCTAGAAGGGGGATCGTCCTGCTGCGAGGGATAAGACTTCTGGGATTTACGGAACCACATTTTCCCTCCTCTTTTAGCCTTGAGGTAAGGCCGAAAGGGAGTGGAAAACCGTGCCCCTACAGCAGTCAAAGTCTTACCTTCTTGCTCACAGCGGGTCAATGTGTCCTTTACCTTGGGTCCAAACAAAGAGGACCCATCAAAGGGGGCGTCGGCAAAGGAAGACTTAAAGGCTTCCACAAAATGACACAGGCGGAGCCAGGCTTGCCTCCGTAGAGCAACACCCGTACCCGCCGCTCTACTCGCCCCCTCGGCTGCATATGAAATGAGCCTCATGGACGAGTTTGATATCGATGACAGAGTAGCCAACTGAGAGCCAACCGTCTGGGCCAGCTGCTCAGGTAGGTTACCCAAGAGGGTATCTGAAAGCTACTTGATCAGATCCCTCTGAAGTCTAGTGAAGTGCGTCAAATAGTTCAGGGACCTTAAGGTAAAGGCCGCTGAACTGAGGGTGCGCTTCCCGTACCGGACCATGCTCCTAGACTCCTTATTAGGAGGATGGACGGACGTCGAAGCCTCTGCTACATCTTGTTGGGTAGCAGATGCCACCACCAGGGCATCTACAGCCACACCTTTGGTCAGAAACTCCTTCTCTGGGGGTGCTGATAAGAATTTATTTGGGCGAGCAGGCACCGGTTTCACAGAGTCTGGATGCTCCCACGCCCTTCGACAGATCAAATCTAGGAGCTCGTCGAAGGGTGGAGACACCCAGGAGGCAGAGGGCTGAGCCCCGAAGGCCTTGAGGAACACCGACTCGTCAGCGGAAGGGGGTTTGGAATGCCAGCCGCCTCGTTGTTTGAGGGCTTCCAAGATGTCTGCAAAGGAGACATCATCCGAGGACGAGTTAGGGGACCCCTCCGCATCATCAAGATCGGTGTCCGACGTGAGAGACTCATCGGGGGAGTCAACGTGCTTCCTCTTGCACAGTCTTTTCCTTGGGGGTTCCTCCGAAGAAGCTTCAGAGGGACCTCCAGGAGGGGGGGGAAACCCCACTGGGGGTGACCTCAGGCCCCGGGGCTCCGCTGTCTAGCGACAGGGGGACTACAAAAGACCCAGTCTCCGTGTGTAGGGAAGGTGCCGGTGAGACCGTGGAGGTAGCCAAAGAAGATTTGGCCAAAGCGCTCCTCATGGCTCTAAAGGCCGGACCCCAGAGTCCTGGGAAGGTCCAACCCCCGGGGCCACAACAGCAGACGGCACTCCCGCAGCTGATGCACCGAGAGAGAGGCTCGGAACCGAAAACATCAGTCTCGAAGCGTCACCCCCGGGGCCGACCGAAGAGGTCCGTGTACCGAACTCCGACCCGAAAGCCGGGGTAGGAGTAAGGGTCGGAGCCGACCCGGGAACCTCCATCGGCTCCACCAGCACCGACTCCAACGGTGCCGAGGCTGTTGGAGGAGAAACCAAAGCTACAGGGTGGACCATCGGCTCCGGAGCCAACTGGGCTGGAGCCGAAACTAACTTTTGGAAGACTGGAGACTGAAACAGCCTTTGGAGCACCCTGTCAATGTCCGAATCCAACATCTTGGAAGACCGGGAGGAGATCGAACGGGTCCGAGTAGACTTCTCCACCGGCTCCGAAGGACTGGGGGACCGGCTCCGAATTGTCTCGATCAATATCGGTGCCGAAGGAGACTCCATTGTAATTTCCCTCGGTGCCGAAGAGGTCTTCGGCGCCAAAGGGGAAGAGTCTGAGCGGGCAACTCTCATCGGCTCCGAAATCAGCGGAGCCGATGAAGGTGACCCGCCTCTCGAAGCTCCAGCTGTCGGCTCTGAAGCCAGAGGAGTCGAGGCTGGAGGCAACGAGGCAGACCGTTCCGCCCTCGGCTCCGAAGTCCGTGGAGCCGATGGAGAAGCCTGCCGAGATTTCTTAGAGGTCGGTTCCGACGATTTCTTTTTCTTAGAGGGAGAAGAGGAGGAAGATAAAGCCTCCTCAAAACTAGGTTTGATAGTCCCTTTAAAAATCAATTTATTCTTCCTCTCTTAGAGGACCAGAGAGGAAAAAGCATGACAAACGCTACAAGACTCCTGAAGGTGTTTGGGGCCTAAACAATACACGCATAAGGAGTGATCGTCGGTAATGGACATCTTGTAACTGCATCGGGTACATTTCTTAAACCCCGATGGTCTATGTTCTTTAGACATAATTGTACACAGTCACTACACACTAATGTAGACGGAAAGAATAAGGCAATGCCCAACTCTATTACTACACTAATAGAAAAACTCAAATAACAGCAGATTCAAGAACCCTCTAACTAAAAACGGGTACTTGACCAACTAAAAGGACCCAAAAAGGCACCAAGGCACCACAAACTGACACAAAAGACTCACTCACGCGCGAGGGGAAGGCCCCTCTAACTTAAACGGAAACCTTTCCCTGAAGACAAATTTACCACAAAAAATCACAAAAAAAAATCACACAAACCACAACGATAGCTGTTAAAACAGCCTTTGGATCAAATTTAAGAAATTTCCTGACAGAAAAATCTTAGAAAAGAAACACTTAGCTCAGCCAAGTCTGAGACCACGTCTTAGCTTGTAAAGCGGCAAACGAGATCTGGGGAATTAGTGGTGGTGCATCCTGGGATATAGAATAGCTCAGTCAATAAGAGACTTCGCTCTATAGTATAGCGTGCCGAGTCGGAGCCGCGGATCGGCTCCGAACCCATCAGTACAGAATGTAGGTGAGATAGGATCACATAACATCTACATAATGTACTTACATAATCTGTATAAAAAAGGCAAATGGATTAATGACAACTTTTTGACTTTCAGAATGTTGTGTTAGAGATAAAGACAGAGGTGTCCGAAGCTTAAAGGATGGAATAAGATTCAGAAACAAGCTGCAGGGATGGCTTTAACTTCTTCTAGTGCATAGCAGGATGAGAAAAGGCAAAATGAGGACTTACAATGAGACTGTTAAAAGGAAGCAGAGCATTAATTTTTTTCCTTGTGTTTTCTTAGCTATCCGGATTATTGTTGGTACTGATTAGAGTTGCAAGCTAAGTTTGCAAAAGAAGATTAAGAGGTCTTGCCTTATACCTTTCTCCATTACCAAACACATTTTACACACACACACACACACACACACACACACACACACACACACACACACACACACACAAACATCTATTTCATATATGGCAACTTGCAATGTCACAACTAGACAAAAAGTTCAGTTGTGCAAGTCCTACTTACATGTAACAGTACATGTTTGTAGAACACTCTGTCTTATTGGTATCCAGGTAGTAGTACCCTCCTACCCTCCTCTGGTAGTCTACTAAAACTCAAGAGCCTATCCCACTGCCTGACTGTGGATACAAGGGACAGCCTTACACACCCACAAACAGGGCCCTTACTGTTTTCTAGGGTTCAACAGGAAGAGAAGATGGAAATGCAAGCTTTACAAACACCTACTGTTCTAAACCAAAAAAAAAAAAAAAACAAAAAAAAAAAAAAATCAAGAAAACAAATGCACACACACACCAATAAAGGGCACTGAACAGGGCACAACGTCAAACCTAACAAACTATGTACATCTACAAATGGGGGTTAAGGGGTGGGTACTGCCAGTTAGGCGGTGTGGTCTATGAACACCTACTGTAACAGGTAAAGATGACTTGCCTTAGGTAGATTCACAAAGCTTACCCAACCTGGGAGGAGGAAGGATAAAGGTCCTGGAGCCCCTGGAGAATGGTCCTAGAAAAGCCTGGTCTGGATCTGAAAAAAGCATCCAGCTTGTAATGCTTCATAAAGGTATGGACAGAGGACCAAGTTGCTGCCTCTAAAATACTTCCAGAGTCCACTCCTTTCTAATAAGCCACTGAAGAGGAAAAGGCCTCGGTGCAATATGACTACCTTGCATGGATTCGCCTTGTCATAGTAGGTGTAACAAAAAAACAATACCAAAGGACAAACAACATGCAATGGTTTGTATAGAGGCAGGTTGATCCATCTTTGTTCCTGTGTAGGAAATAAAAATCCTTTCATTCTTCCTGAAGGGTTTTGTTCTGTCAAAGTAATACCTGAGCTGTTGGTACACGTCCAAGGTATAAACTATCTTCTCTCACTTATTCTTATGTTCTGGGAAGAAAGTACAGTTGTGTAAGTAAAACCTACCATAACAATAGATGTTCAAAGGATCACTGCTGCAGTAGCATTAGTTATATAGGTTATATCTTGTCAAGCATATTACAGCTGGCAATCTTCCAAAGCTTCATAGTACCTTATACACACTCAAACTGTCAGGCAGCTCGACCTGAGCTGACTAAAAGACAAGTTTGGGTGCAAAGCCCTTCAGTGCTTTATTGCCAGCAGAAACAGGGAAGCGGAGTCCTGAAAAGACAATGCTAGGAAAAAAAAAAAAAAGATTTCCACACGCTGGCATAAAACAACACACCAAAAGACAAGGGAGATGAAGGGAGCAGCTACTGCAGTAGTGATCATTCGAACATTTACTGTTATGGTAAGTTTTACTTACAAAACTGTACTATGTTCATCATATTTAGCACTGCTGCAGTAGCCTTAGCTGTATGGGTAGATTACCTTAGCTAACTACATTTGGAAAGTGGAAGGAGAAGAGTCCAGAAGCCCCTGGAGAACTTTCCTAGCAAAGCCTGATCTGGACCTAGAGAAGGAATCAAACTTATAGTGCTTTGTGAAAGTATGTACAGAGGACTAAGTAGCAGATTCTAGAATACTTCTAGAACCCAATCCTTTCCAAAAAGCCACGGATGAAGCTAAGGCCCTAATAGAGTGGGCCTTGACCCAGCATGTAATAGTTTTGCTATGGTGAGTACAACAAAGGCAATAGCCTTAGACAACCCTTTTGAAAAAGTCTGGTTTGACACAGGTTGTCCTTTCTTATTACCTTTACAAGAAATTAACAATTGACCTTATCTGTAAGATTTAGCTCTATTAAGATAGTACCAAAGTTGTCCGTGGACATCCAAGCTATGAAGTATCCTTTCTCCCTCATTTTTAGGTTCAGGAAAGAAAACGAGGAGGTGCATACTTTGGCTTAAAGTAAACTCAGATACCACTTTAGGCATAAAAGGACTAGTTCTCCAAGAAACCCTGTCCCCATGGAAAATGAGACAGGGTTGATTCACCATAAGACCAGCAACTTGGATTCCCTTCTTGCAGAATTCAGAGCAATCAGTAAAACCTTTCCATGTTAAGAACCTCAAGTCAGTCACACTGGCTGGTTCAAATGGAACAAGTGTTAGCTTTTCTAACTCAAAATTAAGATCCAAAGGAGGGGCCACTGTTTTTCCTATGAGGCCTCTTATGCAGAACCCCATTCAAGAACATTTTGACATGAGATTGCATCGAAAGAGGAGGATACATGCACAGGCATGCTGAAACAGACAATCTTGATAGAGGAATATGAAAGGTGATAGCATAGTAATTCACACAAATATTGCAGAATCAGAGAACAACTAGGGTGCTGATTATGTTGTCGGCACCAACTAGAAAACCTTTTCCATTTGCCAATATATGAAGTTCTAGTTGTAGGCTTTTCTGCCCCAGTTAGTACCTGCTGCATATCCCCTGTAAACAGGTGCCTAAACAGAATTAAGACCATACCATCCAGGCAGTCAACTGAAGATTACTGATGTTGGGGTGTTATCAAGCACCCCTGTTCTTGTCAGGGTACATCCGGACTGTGAGGAAGCTTGTGGTAATTGCTCCTGGCCATTTCCAAAAGAAGGGAGAATCACTGTTGCATGTGGCAGAAGGGACTCACCACAACGTTCTTGGGGCATTCCTTCCTAATCTCCAGACGTACCCTGGATATTAGTGGAAAGGGTAGCAAAGCATACATGAACATTCTTGCCCAATGAAAAGAAAAGACATCTGTCTTCCAGGCCTTCTTGCATGGAGTCCTGGAACAGAATCATGCCAGTCAATTGTTCAGAGAATAGGCAAAGACGGTCTACTTGAGGAACTCTTCACAAGTGGATAAGTCTTGGAAGACCCCCTGATGTAGTTTCCATTCAGGAGCATCTACCCTCATCCTGCTCAGCTTTTATGCCACACAATTTTGCTCTGACAAAATGTAAGATGCCTATAGAGTGAGACTACGCTGTGACGCTATATCCCAAGCTAACACGGCAAGTCTGCAAAGGGGGTACAGCCTGGTTCCCCCTTTCCTGTTGATGAACCATGATTGTGGTATTGCCTGTAATCACTTGAAGAGGTCCCCGGAACCAAAGATGGTTCACAGAGTTGAGTGCCTTGACCAGGCTAAGCATCCCTTTGATAGTTATGTGTTTGCATCTGTCCTTGCTGTCCCAAACCCCCCTTCACTTTTATCCCTCCTGAAACTGCTCCACAAGTAAAGTCCAAATCATCTGTGGTGACTGACTGTTTTGAAGCAGGGAATGAGAATGGGAGACCTGCATTTAAGGATATCTGTTGTCTCCAACAAAAGAATTCTCTTTTGATAAACTTCAGCACTGGGATTTGAAAACGTAAAGGGTGTTGATGCTGGGACCAAAAAGATTTAAGTTACCATTGTATATTTCTCAAGTGGAGACTTGTCAGGATATCATGAGAATCACAGATGACATGAGACTTAAAAACCTGAGGTACTTCATAGCAGTGACTGAAATCTGAGTAAAAACACTTAGAAACAGAGCTAGATAAAGCTATATTCTTTCTGTGGAAGAAAAGCTCTTTGAACTGAGGTGTCTAGTTGACATCCCAGAAACACAATCCTGTGTGAAGGCGTCAAGAAAGACTTTTGAATTTTCCCTTGAAATCCCAGCTTGTGTAAGAGAACTATCTCCAAAAAAGAGATTCCTGACACTTCGAAAAAGACTCTGCAAAAATAAGCAAGTCATTTAAATATGGAAAAATGTGGAAACCATGTAGCCTGCAATGAGCTATAACTGGAGCTAGACACTTTGTGAGCAGTCTTGGTGCAGTGGATAGTACAAAGGGTAAGGCAGAGAACTGAAAATGTGATCCAGATGCACAAAACCCTAAGACACATCTACGGATGAACAGGGTGTGATAAGCACCTTTAAAGTCTAGTGTTGCCAGTAAACTTGAGAGAGGAAGACAAGTTTACAGGTTATGAAGTTACTTCATTTTGAATTTGAATGATATTCAGAACCCATTTATCTAAAATTAGAAGTTATGTACCTACCATAAAGTTCCATGTTAGTTGTCTTCTCTCGCCTTCTTTCTTGCTGGATGGGTTCGGAGCCCATCCTCGGCTCCGACTCGGCACTTGCTAAGCTCGAGAGTCACTTTTACCAGCTCGAGGCAGCCCCATATCCCATGATGCAAGGCAGTAATTACCCAGATCTCGTTTGGTATCTAGAGGAAAACTGGCTAACAATAAACTTTCCACTAAGGAAAGAGGAACAACTAGCCTAAAGGGCTGAAAAGGGAAACCAGGTAATCAAGGCCAACTAACTGGTGTCCAAGGAAGAAAAATCTTCCAGAGAAAAACGGAGATCAAGGTCTGTCCAGGCAAGGGGGACAGGAGGGAGGGACGCAAGAAAGAAGGTGAGAGAAGACAACTAACATGGAACGTTGTGGTAGGTACATAACTTCTAAATGTTAAGTTGTCAATCTCGCCTTCATTCTTGCTGGATGGGACCGCGTCCCTAGCACCTCTATCCTGGGTGGCTCAATGGAACAGACTCTTGAGAACTGTGGAACCAAAGCTTGCCCTATCCCTGGTGGCCAAATCCAATTTGTAATGAGAAACAAAGGTATGAGGAGTGGCCCAAGTGGCTGCTGCACAAATAGTATCTAAAGGTAACCTGGCCTGAAAGGCTGTAGAAGTGGCTAGGCCTCTTGTAGAATGTGCTTTTGGTTTTGAGCTCAGTTGTTTGCCCCTAAGCTGATAAATGTCAGAAATGGTAGAAGACAGCCATCTGGATAAGGTCACTTTGGAAACAGGGAGACCTTTTCTGTTTTCAGCGTACGAAAGGAAGAGCTGATCAGACTTTCTGAATTGTTTCGTTCTGTCCAAGTAATATCTGAGTTGGCGGTGAACATCTAGGTAATGCAATTTTTGTTCCGCCCTGTTTGAATAATTTGGAAAAAATACAGGAAGATCAATTGATTGGTTTAGATTAGTTTTAGAAGCAACCTTGGGCAAAAAGGATGGATTAGTTCTCAAGGATACCCTGTCCTTGTGGAAGACCAAATATGGGGGACGAACAGAGAGGGCCTGAAGTTCCGACACTCTCCTAGCCGAGGTAATAGCGACCAGAAAGAGAGTCTTCCAAGAAAGAAACTTTAAAGAACATGAAGCAGCCGGTTCGAAAGGGGGAAGAATTAAGGATGTCAGCACTCGATTTAGGTCCCACTGTGGTGGAGGATTCCTAATAGGAGGCTTTAGAAGGAAAACTCCTTTAAGAAAGGCTTTACAAAGCTTGTGGGACATAATGTTGTGGTCTGCAAACCTGACATGAAAATTCGAGATTGCTGCCAACTGAACTTTGACTGTGGAAGATGAGGAACCTGAGTGAAAAATTTTCGCTAGAAAATCCAAGACTGCATGAACAGGGGCAGTAAAAGGGTCTATGTTCCTAGATTTCGCCCAAAAGGAGAAACGTTTCCACTTGCTAGAGTAAACCCTCCTGGTAGAGGATTTAAGAGAAGCTACTATGATGTCTCTAACAGGGTTAGAAATCATAGGAAGCCTGGCTAAGGATGGAAGTGGAGCAACCAAGCTGTGAGGTTGAGAGAGAGAACGGACCAATGCAGCTGACCCGACTGGTGGGTCAGAAGGTCTGGCACTGGGTCCAGATGCCACGGCTGCACCAAGAGATGGCGATGAAGGAACGGGAACCAAATTTGTCGAGGCCAGTAAGGGGCAATGAGAATCATTTTGGCTCTCAAAACGGACGCTTTCTGGAGTACCTGTGGTATCAATGGAAAGGGAGGAAAGGCATAAAGAAGTCCCTGGGGCCAATCTTGGGTAAGAGTGTCTCTGGGGGAATGGCCCGGAAGTGGGAAGAGAGAGAAGAAGTCTGGGCATTTGCTGTTTTGGGGAGTAGCAAAAAGGTCGCAACATGGGCGGCCCCATCTCTGAAAAATCTCTTCCACTATAGTTTGCTTAAGAGACCACTCGTGAGGCACGAATATAGCTCTGCTCAATCTGTCTGCTAATATATTGTTTTTCCCAGGGATATGCGTTGCTACCAGAAACCGATGAGAGGAGATCGCCCATTGCCAAAGTCTGAGAGCCTCTCGACACAAGGGATAGGACTTGGTTCCGCCCTGCTTGTTGATTTACCACACTACGGACATGTTGTCCGTGTGAACTGCAATCGTTCCTAGGGGAAGAAAGTCGTTGAGGGCTTGCAACGTTAAAAGCACTGCTCTCATCTCCAGGACATTTATATGCAGGTGGTATTCGAATGGTTGCCACGTCCCATGAACCATTCTGCCCTGATAATGTCCCCCCCACCCGATCAGGGAGGCATCCGTAGTGACCGTGGCTACCGGGGCCGGGAAAACAAAAGGTCTGCCCTGATGGATTTGGGGAGAGGAAATCCACCAGGATAGATGGTTCTTGCAGGTTTGTGTCACCAGAATTTGGTGACGCATGGGAAGCTGCTGGTAGGACCACTGGGTGAACAGCATCCATTGTAGGAGACGCATGTAAAAACGGGCCAGAGGAAGAAGTGTGATGGCAGCTGCCATGAGGCCCAACACTTTCAGGACCAGCCTGGCACGCACTCTTTTGCTGGCAAGGATGATCCAAATGTGGTTTTGAATATCTAGGATTCTCTGGTTTGTTAGGTTTGCTGACATCCAAATAGTGTCTAGATTTGCACCTATAAAAGTAATAGATTGGCAGGGCAATAAGGAGGACTTTTCGAAGTTGACCGAAATTCCTAACTGACTGCAGAGATGAAGAGTGTAATCTCTGGCTTGGAGAAGTTGATGCCTGGTGGTGGCTGAGAGGAGCCAGTCGTCGAGATACGGAAACACCTGGAATCCTTGACGTCTCAGGTGAGCCGTGACCACTGCCATACATTTGGTGAACACTCTGGGGGCTGTAGTGAGACCAAAGGGCAGGGCTCTGAACTGAAAATGACTGGACCCCAGCCGAAAGCGGAGAAACCTTCTGGAGCACCTGTGGATTTTTATGTGGTAGTATGCATCCTGAAGGTCTATTGAGCACATCCAGTTGTCTTTGCCCAGGAAGGGCAAAATCGATTGAAGTGTGACCATCCAAAATCTCGTCTTTTTCACCGACTTGTTGAGTCTGCTGAGGTCCAATATTGGTCTCCAGTCTCCCGTCTTTTTGGGAACCAAAAAGAACCTTGAGTAGATTCTGGACTCTAAATGGTCTATGGGAACTGGCTGGATGGCCCTTTTTTTTTAGAAGCTTTGAAACCTCTAATTTTGCAATTTCCCTTAGACCGGGTGGAACGTCTGGAAGGGAACTTCTCTGAGGGAAGGGACTTTCTTGGAAGGGAATCTTGTAACCCTCGGATATGATCGACTGTACCCATTTGTCTTGAGAGGGGGACAACCAGGCTTCTGGGTACAGCGATAATCTCCCCCCGACTGCCTCCAAGGGTGGACAGTCGGGCAACACCTCAGGGATGCTGGAAGGGCTTGTCAGAGAGAGACTCTCTGTTGCCCTGGTTCTGCGGACCCCCTCTGCCCCTAGGGCGGCGTCTATTGTTATTACCCCCTCTGCCTCTGGGGGTAAATTGACCACATGTGTCCGGCGTGACTCCCTGAGATTTCCGGAATCACATCTTCCCTCCCTTCTGCCCTTTGGGGTAAGGCCTAGAAGGGGTGGAGAAACGAACTCCTACGGCAGAGAGAGTCTTGCTGTCTTGCTCACACCTGGTCAACGTGTCCTTCACCTGAGGGCCAAACAATGTTGACCCATCAAAGGGAGAGTTTGTGAAGGACGCCTTAAAGGGGTCTGCAAAATTACAGAGCCGCATCCAGGACTGATGTCTAAGAGCCACTCCTGTGCCTGCAGCTCTACTCGCTCCATCTGCCGCATAAGAAATGAGCCGCATGGAGGAGTTAGTTATGGAGTTAAGGATTCCTAGCTGAGAGGCAATCTTCTCTTGAGCCCCTGCCGCTGAAGGATCCTGTACTACTTCACCTAATTCTTTAAGGATGTCCCTTTGAATTCTGGTGAAGTGACATAAATAATTCAGCGAGCGCATGGTAAAGGTCGCTGAGGAAAACATCCGCTTACCATTCCTGTCCATGGTCCTAGAATCCTTGTTAGGAGGATGGACTGGTACAGAAGGATCTGCAAGTTCCTTCTTGGTGGCGGCTGCCACCACCATGGCATCAACGGGGACACCTTTCGTCAGAAACTGCTTCTTGGTGGGTGCTGTAATAAATTTAGAAGGCCTCCTGGGGACTGGTACCACAGAATCAGGAGATGCCCACGCCTTCCGAGCTATCACCTCCATGAGGGGGTCGAAAGGCGGAGACACCCAGGAGGTGGAGGGTCGAGATCCAAAGGCCTCTAGGTATACCGACTCATCCTCGGAGGGATTAATGGAGGGCCAGTTACCACTCTGTTTTAGGAGTTCTAGGATGTCTGAGAAAGAGACATCCTCAGAGGGGGATCTTGGGGAACCCTCTGACTCATCCAAGTCGGTATCTGAAGTTGTAGACTCAGGGGAGTCTAGGTGCTTCCTCTTACAAGTCCTCTTACGCGGGGGATCTCCTGACGGATCAGGAGAATCCTCAGAAGAGGGGGATCTTCCCAGTGGGGAAACCCTGAGGCGATGGATCTCTCGGTCTGGGAGCAAGAGAGTGGGAAGAGATATCTACAGGCACCATAGAGGGAGGAGCTAGAGGAACAGACTGCTGACTAAGCACGGGGGCCAGCACACTCCTCATCACCTCGAAGGCTCCCCTCCCAGGGAGACCCGAGAGACTCCGCTCCGAAGACACGGGAGGTCCCGGGCCCACCGAAAGGGAAGGCTCCGAGGCAGATGTCGAGCCGAGCTAACCAAGGCCGAAGCTCCGAGAGGGAGAGCAGGGTCAGACAAGGGTCTGATGCCACTCGCCCCCCCAGAGCAGACTAGGGAAGCCCGACCACCGGATCCCTCCAAGGAAGGTCCCAAAGAGGAGATAGGAGTAGAGGCTGAAGGAGCAGAAAAGGGTGGAATCTGCTCCGCAGCCAAAGCAGTAACTATTCCAGTAGTCTCCAGCTCAGAACTCTGAAGGAGAGTCGAAGAAGGAATTTGCAGAGGGTGTGGACTAGTAGTCGTCTGCTGAGACGGACTATGGAGCATCTGGGCTAGTGCCTGTGACTTTAATAATCTACTAACCACTCTCTCCAAGTCATGGTCAGAGAGCCTGGAAGACCTAGATGATCAGCTCCGATGGCTCCGTTCTGAAAGAAGAGGTGAGGCCGGAGCCGACAGGATAGGCTCCAACGAGGGAGATCTAGATCTCTTTCTCAAAGCCATCGGAGCCGAGGAACCCTCGGTTCCAGACGGAGCTGACAACTTATCGGCTCCAAGCCTGGTCAAAGATGCGTCGGCTCCAGCCGGAGCCGACACAAACATGGAAACAAAGGTATCGGAGCCGGTCGTCGCCGATAACGATACCTTAGATGCATGGTGGACAGAGCCGGTCAGAGCCGACACCAATGTGGAAGTTAAAGTATCGGCACCAATAGCCACCGGTGCCGAAGACTTAGTCAAAATAGTATCGGCTCCAGCAGAAGTCGGAGCCAGGGCCAGAGGCTTAGAAGCAGAAGCCTGGGCCTTGGAAGTCTTAGAGGACTGACTCGAAGCAGACTTGGCAGGGGAGCCCTCTGATTTTAGTAAGCCTCTTAAAATTAGTTTGTTTCTCCTTTCCTGCAGGACTCTCTGGCTGAAGGAGTGACAAATAGCACAGGAGTCCTGCAGGTGGAAAGGTCCCAGGTAGTAAATACAAGAAGTGTTACCGTCTGTCAGAGACATTTTCTGACAGCACGAGTCACACTTCTTGAAGCCTGAGACCCTCGGTTCTTTGGACATGGTAAGTATCTACACAAGACACTCTACTCACACAGTCCAAAAATAACTAAAAAGGAAGAAAAACACTCACACACACACACGCCCTGACAAGAAGGGATGGGGGAGGACTTAAGGCCCGACTGACAGTACACTAAGTAGAGACCCTTAAAAATACGTAAAGTCACAAATACAGTAAGATATATAAGAATATATATAAGATATATAATAAAGATGGGGCGTCTAATATTCTGACTAACAATTACTTACCAGGAGCTGGTAAAAGGAGGACCTCATCAGCGAAGCGGCAAACGAGATCTGGGTAATTACCGCCTTGCATCATGGGATATGGGGCTGCCTCGAGCTGGTAAAAGTGACTCTCGAGCTTAGCAAATGCCGAGTCGGAGCCGACGATCGGCTCCGAACCCATCCAGCAAGAATGAAGGCGATATTGACAACTTAACATCTATTTGTTGCCAAAGAAAAAAATGGAGATTCAGACTTCCTGGAAGAAAAAAGGGGCCACAGTGGGTGAGGAGTCACAAGGTCTTTTGAAGAGTCATTCAGACTTGTAGGACTGCCCTTGACTTTGGGAGGTTTGACAGTTATTTAAGAAGAAATGGCAAGGGGTCCCAAAAAGGTCTGTTTACTTGTATTTTGTTGAGAATGTTTATTCTTTTTTTTTTTTTTTGTTGTTGTTAAAATTGGAAGAGGAGATAAAAAAACCTTTGGAAAATTTGGAAAAAAAGGGCTGAAAAATCTTAGCGATTCCCCTGGATCAGCTTGCCCCTTTCATCACACTTTTTGATTACCGCTGCAGCAGAGAAGCCAAACACTAAACCTCTATCCAAAGGAGAATTTAAAATCTCATGTTTAACATCAACTGGGAGGTTTTGGGAATGCAGCCATGCAAAACCTCTTCAAAACAGTACCAGTGGCCATACCTCTGGAAGAAGTATCAACAGAGGCATATGCACACTGTAAACAATGAGTAGTGACCCGTGCAACTGAAGAAACTAAGTTACTTAAAGCAGATTTTCCTCACAATAAGAAAGTGCAGCTGAAACATTTCTCATACTTTCATAATTTGTCAGACAAACTAACATATGAGCCAGACAATTCAATATTTCTGAAAATCAAAAGTTGCAAAAATATATACTTTTTCTCATACCTATCAACAATTTTCACATCCTGAAAAGACAAAAAAAGACTGGGACTGGAATTAACTGACTACTTAGCAGCAGTGGGATCAACTAAATCTAAAGCTGCTGAGTCAGGTCTGAGAATAGTATGTAAAAATTTAAGACTGAGGAACTTTATACGTTCTACATGCCTTTTTAGGTGTTAGCTGGCTATCAGGAAAATGCAGGTAGTACAACACACACACATCCACTAAAACAAACGTGTCAGGAGAAATGGGTGTAGGTTCTGAAAAATCCTTCTGCAACAACTCATACTATTTTCAGAGGGACTGAGAAAGCTCAGTGTTATCCCACTGAAAACAATGGCACATTCTATAAATAGAAAGAGAAACCTCTACAGGGAGAATCAGATACAGAGGTCACCTCTGAGTCTGAATCAGAAATCGGAGGACAAAACCCTCTATTACCCTATTTCCAGTTCAGATTCAAAATCTTGAACCTCTTCAAGAAACGAGGAATCCCTCTTCCTTTTACCAGAAACTACTTTTCAAGACTGATCAATAACCTGAATTAAACCCTGAGCCACACCCTGTTTTTTTTTTTTTATATACTAACAAATGAGACAAGCAATGCTACTGATTACAGCAGCTTCTTCCCCAGGGATGGGCAAAGCATTTTGTAACAGGGAAACCTACCCTGTTCCCTTTCACAGGGCCAACAAGAGTGGCTCTACCTTGCTCATCGAGGAGACCCCAACAGCAGCACAGGACGTGGCTAACCCCTGGTACATAGTGGTTGTATGTGCTACACCACAGGTATCCGGTGTAAAAGAGGAGTGGTATGAGTTGCTACAAATGAGCCCAGCAGAATCACCCACCTGTGGCTGAAGCAAACTGCTATCCTACTGTGGTTGCAAAGGCTGTTTACTTATTATTATTAATTTACTATAGCGCATTAGTTAAATCTTTAGTTTTAATAGCATAGTCATCATCTTCTTTCGGCTGTTTCCATTAGGGGTCGCCACAGCAGATCATCTGTTTCCATTTCTTCCGGTCCTCTGCATCTTGTTCTGTCACACCAACCACCTGCATGTCCTCTCTCACCACATCCATAAACCTCATCTTAGGCCTTCCACTTTTCCTGTTACCTGGTAGCTTCATCCTTAGCATCTTTTTCCCAATATACTCAGCATCCCTCCTCAGCACATGTTCAAACCAACGTAATCTTGCCTCTCTGGCTTTGTCTCCAAACCTTCCAACTTGGGCTGACCCTCTAATATACTTATTCTTAATCCTGTCCACCCTCGTCACACCCATTGCAAATCTTAACATTTTTAACTCTGCCACATCCAGCTCATACTCCTGCCTTTTTGTAAATGCCACTGTCTCCAACTCATATAACATAGCTGGTCTCACTACCCTCTTGTAGACCTTCCCTTTCACTCTCACTAGTACTCGTCTGTCACAAATCACTCCTGACACTCTTCTCCACCCACTCCATCCTGCCTATACTCTCTTCTTTACCTCTCTTCCACACTCACCATTACTCTGAACTACCGATCCCAAGTATTTAAACTCATCCACCTTCGTTACCTCTACTCCTTGCATCCTCACCATTCCTCTATCCTCCCTCTCATTTACACACATATATTCTGTCTTAGCCCTGCTGACCTTCATTCCTCTTTTCTCTAGAGCATATCTCCATCTCCCCAGGGTCTCCCTCCACCTGTTCCCTATTATCACTACAGATCACAATGTCATCTGAAAACATCATAGTCCATGGGGACTCCTGTCTGATCTCGTCTGTCAACCTGTCCATCACCATTGCAAATAAGAAAGAGCTCAGAGCTGATCCTTGATGTAATCCCACCTCCACCTTAAACGCATCCGTCACTCCCACCGCAGACCTCACTGCTGTCACACTACCCTCGTACATATCCTGTACCACTCTTACATACTTCTCTGACACTCCTGACTTCCTCATACAATACCACAACTCCTCTCTAGGCACCCTGTCATATGCTTTCTCTAAGTCTACAAAAAACACAATGCAACTCCTTCTGACCTTCTCTGTACTTCTCCATCAACACTCTCAGGGCAAACATTGCATCTGTAGTGCTCTTTCCCAGCATGAAACCATACTGCTGATCATTAATCATCACATCCCTTCTTAACCTAGCTTCCACTACTCTTTCCCATAACTTCATGCTGTGACTGATCAATTTAATCCCTCTGTAGTTACTACAGCTCTGCACATCACCCTTATTCTTAAAAATTGGTACCAAAACACTTTCTCCATTCCTCAGGAATCCTCTCACTTTCCAAAATTTCAGTAAACAATCTGGTTAAAAACTCCACTGCCATTTCACCTAAACACATCCATGCTTCCACAGGTATGTCATCTGGACCAACAGCCTTTCCATTCTTCATCCTCTTCATAGCTATCCTTACTTCCTCCTTGCTAATCCATTGCAATTCATGATTGACTATCCCCACATCATCCAACCTTCTCTCCCTCTCATTCTCTTCATTCATCAACCCCTGAAAGTACTTTTTCCATCTTCTCAACACACTCTCCTCGCTTGTATGTTTCCCTCATTATCCTTTATCACCTTTACCTCCTGCACATCTATACTAGCTTGGTTCCTCTGTCTAGCCAATCGGTACAGGTCCTTTTCTCCCTCCTTAGTGTCCAACCTTTCATACAACTCTTCATATGCCTTATCCTTAGCCTTCGCCACCTCTCTCCTTTGCCATGCACCTCATCTCCTTATACTCCTGTCTACTTTCTTCATCTCTCTGACAATCCCACTTCTTCTTTGCCAACCTCTTTCGCTGTATACTGTCCTGTACTTCCTCATTCCACCACCATGTCTCCTTGTCGTCCTTCCTCTGTCCAGATGTCATACCAAGCACCTTTCTAGCCGTCTCCCTTACTAGATCTACTGTAGTTACCCAGCTATTTGGTAACTCTTCACTGCCACCCAGTGCCTGTTTTAACTCTTCCCTGAACTCCACCTCACAATTACCCTTTTTCAATTTTTACCATTTGATCCTTGGTGCTGCTCTCACACTCCTCCTCCTCTTCTTGATCACCAACGTGATCCTACAAAGCACCATTCAATGCTGCCTACCTACACTTTCCCCGGTCACCACTTTACAGTCTCCAATCTCCTTTAAACTGGCCCTCCTACATAAGATATAATCCACCTGTGTGCATCTTCCTCCACTCTTGCATGTCACCCTATGCTCCTCCCTCTTGTTAAAATATGTACTCACCACAGCCATGTCCATCCTTTTCACAAAATCCACTACCATCTGACCTTCTGTATTCCTTTGTTTAACACCATACCTACCCATCACTTCCTCATCCCCTCTGTTCCCTTCACCAACATGCCCACTGAAATCTGCTCCAATCACCACTCTCTCACCCTTGGGTACAGTCATCACCACTTCATCCAACTCACTCCAAAATTTTTCTTTCTCGTCCATCGCACACCCAACTTGTGGAGCATATGCACCAACAACATTCATCATTACACCATCAATTTCCAGCTTCATAAACATCACTCTACCCGACACAATTTTCACCTCCAAAACACTCTTAGCATACTGTACCTACGCCATTTCTCCTCCCATCCACACCATGATAAAACAATTTGAACCCACCTTCGATACACCTAGCCTTACTCCCCTTCCATCTGGTCTCTTGTACACACAATATACCAACCTTCCTTCTGTCCATCATATCGGATGGCTCTCTCCCTATACCAGTCATACTGCCAACATTCAAAGTTCTGACCCTATCACATTCCTAGCCTTTCTCCTCCCTTCCTGCCTTCGGCCATGCCTTCCACCTCCTCTCCTCCTTTGGCCAACAGTAGCCCAATTTCTGCCAGCACCCTGTTGGCTAACAGTTCTGGTGGCAGTCGTTAACCCGGGCCTCGACCGATCCGGTATGTAAATATTTACTGGTGTCCGCATGAATCATTTGGCCAAGTTTTATGCTGGATGCCCTTTCTGACGCAACCCTCCCCATTTATCCAGGCTTGGGACCGGCACAAAGATTTGCACTTGCTTGTGCACCCCCAGTGGCTGGGTTAGTTTTAATAGTATAGTGATGTTCATACATTCTAATCTTTAGCTGCCTCTCAGTCTTACCAACATAAACAATGACATACATAAAGTAATAATGTAAACCACTCCAGAATTCTTACAACTGCATTTAGCATTATTTCTAACACTCTTAGGATAAGCTTTAACCACAATATTTTTACTATATATATATATATATATATATATATATATATATATATATATATATATATACGTATATGTACATACACACACACACATATATATGTACTGCTGATGTTCTCTGCACTGTCTTCCAGCAAAAGTCTTCATATTTCTATCCCATTTTTAAACATAAGGGACCTAAAACCCTCTGTCATACAACCAGCATGCTCCTTTACTAAATTTAAATTTTTAATACGTTGTTTAATTTACTCACTGCAATTTGTACAAGACAAAACCATTGCTCTATCAAAAATCCTCCCTACTGATACACCAGCTTACCAACAGCATCTTTGACTTCTCCCTTATAATTGGGATATACCTACTACCCCTCTCACTCCACACATTATCTTTGATACCATTTTTGGAAGAAACATTTTGTTGCGTCATCCAGGTTTCAGAATTATATGTTGCTATATCTTAGGTTTCTGGATGACATTTTGATTTTTTGGATAGGAGGAACTTAAGTTTTTAATGAATTTGTCTTGTATATTAACTGCACCACTTCCTTTTTAAAGTTTACCAATAATATGAGTAGTATCAGTATGGATTATCTGAATATTACCATTTATAAGATTTTTTTTTGGATTACTACTGAGGTGGTGGTGCTGCGGTAGCGTTGTCGCCTCACAGTTAGATGTTGCCCATTCGATTCTCAGTTAGAGTGTCTTCTGTGTGGCGACATGCGTGAATGGGCATTCCTTCGTTGAAGGTTGTGCGTTAGGCCCGCACATAAAACTCTACTGCCAATCATTAGCGGACCGGAGTTCCGCTGTGGCGACCCCTAACCGGGAAAAGCCGAAAGACACAAACACAAACAAGATTTTTTTTGGATTGTACCCAAGAATCTACAATTTCTTTCTAAACCAGCTTTCTCTAATTCTTACCTGTATTTTACTAGCTACCATCCTTACTGGTGGAAGAACTTGGTTAAGGTCAGTCTATAAGGTTTTCTAGACTAACTTCTGAGGATTCAACATATGTGATCAAGTCCAATAAGTTATGTAAAATGTTTATAGAAAAGGGCTACCCAGAACAATTGGTATCCGGTATCAAGGATAATATATGGAGTGACAGGGATGGTACATATATCCCGATTCTAAGCAAGAAGTCAAAGATGCCCTTGGTGAAGTATTGTACCAGTACGGAGGGTTTTGATAGAGCAATGGTTTTGTCTTATATCAACTGCAGTGAGAAAATTAAACAGCATGCTATTAAAATTTGGAATTTAGTAAAGGAGCATGCTGGTGGTATAACAGAGGGTTTTGGATCCCCTAAGGTTGTTTATAAAAGGGATAGGAATATAAAGAATATTGCTGAAAGTTAGTTTAGAGAATATATATTTTCAACAAACATTTGATGCTTGACCTTAGTTTTATGTTGGAGGCTATACCTTTTAAGAAGTAATTTTATGATTAATGGAATCATTGGTGATGATTACTAATCGGATGATTCTTTGGCATGTGATTTGATGAATTTAATTTATATGGTTGCACTTGTATTAGAATCTGAAGAAGTCCTTTGAGAATGATGTGATGAAACTGCTAATCTTTATTCATTAAATATTCTTGTGTTTGACTTGGCCTCTGGCTTAGACTTTCTTATAATGGACAATGCAATTTACTTTGCAAAGGGCAGTCTACACTTCTCTTTCAAGGGATTCCCCAAACATTTGCTGCCCCATCGTGCTTTTTAGGCACAGTTCATCTAATGAACATCCCAACAAACGCATCAAATCCCAAACTGGATAACATTAAGGTGGTCCTTCTGAATGGAAATAGTCTTATCAATAAAATGCCTGATTTATAGGCAATTAAGTTGGCCCTTCTGAATGCAAGGTGTCTTAACAATAAAATTCCTAATTTAGTGACACTTCTGCATTTGGAATAGGTCCATGTACGTGTTGTTACAGAGACATGGTTTGAATTTAAAAAAGTAACCCCCCCATGCTTGGGCTTTGTGCCTACCATGCCTTTAAACTCACTGCACATTATGGCAGATTTTTCGTCTTTGTCAGAGGAACTATTCTTATCAGAAGTGATACCCAGAGATCCCCCTGGGTGGCTCAGGCTCATGTTATGGTAGTCAAACTTCCAACTTATAGTTTATCAATCCTGTTCCATGACCTGAGGTGATCATGAAAAATTCTTAGAATTCCTTGAAAATACCCCTATAAGCAATGGCTCATTAATCCTTGGAAGCTTCAATTAAACCCCATAGACTGGAGTAACTACACTTCCAACGCAGGGTATGCACAACAATTCTCATATTGATTATACGAAAATTAACTTTTCTCAAACACATCAGGTGTGAGAATATTCTGTTTCTGGTTCTCATAAACCTTTCTTCAGCCTGTCCTCACCTCCTGGTCCATCGCTCATTAGTAAAGTCAGACCACCAACTGACTTCCTTTACCATTAGAAATTCCACTGTCCAGTTAACCAATGTCACCTTCTTTAAAGATTTAAAAAAAACAAACCTCAAATAATTATACAATAAAATATCCAAATTTACCCACAATAACTTCACAGATGACCCGTGACATGTGGCCAACTGCACAACAGATCTTTATGCCCATTTAGACAAATGCATTGATCAAACAGTCCCTACAAAACCAAATATGGTGTTAAACTTAAAAATAAACTAACCTGGGAGTCAGCACAAAACTGTCTAGCAGAAGGAAGAAACTCCTTAAATTGCCAAGTATGTTCAAAATCCCGCTGTATGACAATTGTATAAAATATTTCAACAACAAACTGAATACAGCTATAAAAATCAGTAAAGCATCACATGAACTAAGGCTAGCAACTATAGCAAGGGATAACTAAGTTTTTCTTCAGTAATTTAAAAAAAAAAAAAACTATTTATTTATTGGCATTTGTTTACCAGAATGATCCACTAGGCCTATAAGAGCCCATTTGTAGTACATGCCCGGGGAAAAAAGCTCCAAAAAATCAAATACAAAAATAAGATAAAAGTAAATAAAAACAAACATGAACAGCATATAAAACAATTATACATATGAAGAGTTATACATTTTAAGACATTTTATTTAGGAAACAGTTGATCAATTTAAGAGATTAGAATTTAATTTAAGAGAATAGTATGCAAAAATTATGCAACTGAGAGTCAGATGAGAGCAAGAAAAGAGCGGCAACGATTTACTTTTAGACTAAGTTGTATGATGGTATAATCTAGTGAAAGAAGTAAAACAAAAAAAAGTAGGTAAGTCAGGTAGTTACAGAGTATAGCAGGAGTAAGAAGGAAAATAGAATGGTTTGAGTTGAAGAAGCAGGAGTCCTTAGATATTGGAGGTGGGAGTTCAAGTGCAGTTCAAGCTCCATATAGATGTGAAATGGTTATGTAATGAAACAATTCACAAACTGCTCCACATTTTTCCACAATGGAACCTCCCAGTGAAACAACAATGACACTGCAAACATACTAGCAAAACAGTTTGCTGCTAATTTCTCCCCTGAAAAGTACAGTTTTGTACCTACCATAAATGTAGATGTTCGAGGATCCCCATTGCTGCAGTCCTTACTATTGGGTGTAGTCCGCTGTCCAGTCGGCCCGAATACCAGAGTATATGGCTGACGTCGGTCAGGGCGCATTAGACTGACGTCAGTACGTCAGGGTACTAATGCGCATGACCGACGTCATATCCTCAGTCTTTTCTTGCCCCAGATGTCAGAAGACCCTAAAAAGACAAAGCCCAAAATACCTGCACCAAAAATATGTACAATATATACAAGAATATCAGCATGGAACCTCACCTACACAACCACCCCTAAACATAGAGGGAAGGAGGGAGGTAAATTGGACTGCAGCAATGGGGATCCTCGAACATCTACATTTATGGTAGGTACAAAACTGTACTATGTTCTTCGTCCCCATTGCTGCAGTCCTTACTATTGGGTAGAATCCCAAAGCAGAGGTAAGGGAGGCTGGCAAATCATAAAGAAGCAGGAGCAGACAACATGCCTTGCAAAACAGCTGTGGCAAAACCAGCCCTAGACTTAGAGTAGATAGGAAGGTGATAATGCTTAGAGAAAGTATGCACTGAACTCCAAGTAGCTGCTTCCAAAATATCCTTAGTTGCCACCCCCTTAGAAATGCTGTTGAAGTGGCAGTAGCCCTAGTGGAATGAGGCCTAATCCCAGCTGGAATCTCCTTGCCATGATGGGAATAACAAAATGCAATGCAAGAGCCAATCCACCTAGAAATAGTTTGTTTTGACACAGGCTTGCCCTGAACTCAAAGCAAAAGAAACAAACAACTGCTGAGACTGCCTAAAATCCTTAGTCCTGCTTAAATAATAACGCAATTGCCTGTGTACATCTAAAGTGTGCAAAATCTTTTCCCCTTTATTTTGGGGGTCTGCATAAAAAGTAGGCAAATGAATAGTTTGGTTTAAAGCCACACTAGAAACCACCTTAGGCATAAAGGAAGGATTAGTGCGTAATGATACCCTATCCTTATGGAAAATCAAAAGGGCTCTACTGCCATAAGGGCCTGCAACTCAGACACCCTTCTTGCAGAAGTAATAGCCAACAGAAAAGCAGTCTTCCATGACAAGTATTTCAATTCAGCAGTAGCCGCAGGCTCAAAAGGTTGTAGAGTAAGTTTTTCCAACACAAAATTGAGATCCCAAGCAGGAGTAGGAGCTCTACGTGGGGGTCTTATATTCTTTGCCCTCTAAGAAACTGCTTGAACAAAGGATGCGAAAACAAAGGTGGGTCACAATC
This sequence comes from Protopterus annectens, assembly GCF_019279795.1. Classification (NCBI taxonomy): domain Eukaryota; kingdom Metazoa; phylum Chordata; order Ceratodontiformes; family Protopteridae; genus Protopterus; species Protopterus annectens. The sequence goes on along the minus strand of NC_056732.1, from coordinate 91,727,843 downwards.
ATAGTGAGCTGAAATTGCTGCAGCATGAATCTTAATGGAAGAGAAGGACAAACCTTTGTCCAATAACTCAGTAAGATATTGAAGAGCCACACTCAAATTAGGCTCAGAAATCTCCAAATTCTTCGCTGTACTCCAAAATAAAAATCTCTTCCATTTTTCTGCGTACACTTTCCTTGTACTAGGTCTTCTAGCTTCCATAATCACATTTAAAACTTGTTGAGGAAGGTGAGACCTGTTGTGTTTCAACACAGAATATGCCAGGCTGTTAGATGAAGAGAGTGAAGCTTGACATTGAGCAGATGACCGTCCTTCTGAGATAACAGATGAGGAATCAGAGGTAAAGGCCATGGAGGCTTCTTTACCAGACTCCGTAGTAGTGGGTACCAGTGTTGCTGAGGCCAATCTGGAGCTATCAAAATCATCCTTGGCCTGTCTTGTCTGACTTTTAATAGTACCTTTGGAAGAAGAGGCAGAGGTGGAAAGGCATACACATGAAGGTTTTTCCAACTGAAAGACAGAGCATCCACTTTCCAAGCTGTGTGATGAAACCCCTTTGTGCAATACTTTGGCAGCTGGTGGTTTAGTGGAGAAGCGAACAGATCTATGTCTGGAGTTCCCCATGACACTGTCAATTTCTGAAATACATGAAGATCCAGTTTCCACTGTGGGGATCCATGATTTGCCTGCTTAACACATCTGCTAAGGAGTTCTGTGCTCCTGGCAGAAACCTTGCCTGAAGAGTTAGTTGCAAGCTTAGCGCAGTCTCCCATAAAATCATTGCTTGCCTGCATAGAGGATAAGAATGTGTTCCCCCTTGCTTGTTGATGTACCACATGACAGTTGTGTTGTCTGTTAGAATCAACACCTGCCCTGGAAGAAGTAACTCCTTGAAAGCCATTAATGCAAACTGGACTGCTAACATCTCCTTCATGTTGATATGTAGATGCTGTAGTCTGGCAGGCCACTTGTCTTGTATCCACTTTCCATTTAGATGAGCTCCCCAAGCAATGTCCGAGGCATCTGTCGTTAAAATCTGACTCGCCTCTGGCGGGTCACAGAGAGTCCCTTGTTTAGGTGACATTCCTGAGCCCACCACAAATTCTTTTTGAAGGCAAGGTATTATTTGAATGACAGTGTCCAAATCCTGGCAGTGCTGTGTCCATACATTTTTGAGATACCATTGTAGCTTCCTCATATGCAGTTTGGCATTGGGAAGCACCAGAATACAAGATGCCATGAACCCTAATGCTTGAAGGACTGTCCTTGCAGTCAGCACGGACTGATGAGATAGTTGATGGAAGTAAAGTGATAGACTCTTTTGTTTGCCCGGGGTTAAAAAGGCCATCTGGGCTGCTGTATTCAGTCTCACACCCAGAAAGCACATGTCTTGAGAGGGTACTAGACTGGACTTTATTTCGTTCACAGAATACCCTAGGCATCTTAGCACTGCTATAACATATTCCAGATGCTGTAGAAGGTCTTCCTTTTCTTGAGCCAGAATCAGGCAGTCGTCCAAGTAAGGATAGATTTGAATTCCTTGTAGCCTGAAGTAAGCTATCACTGGAGCCAGAACCTTTGTGAATACTCTGGGCAGTAGATAAGCCAAAGGGCAATGCAGAGAACTGATAATGAGAATTTCCAGCTCGAAACCGCAGATACTTCCTGCAACTTAGCCTTATAGGCACATGAAGGTAAGCTTCCTTGAGATCTAAAGTTACCATCCAGTGATCTTTGCCCAACAGAGGTAAAAGCTGTTGTAACGTCAACATCTTGAACTTGGGAATGTCCAGATAAGTGTTGAGGATAGATAAATCCAAAATTGGTCTCCACGTGTTCCCCTTCTTTGGTACTAGGAACAGGCGAGAATAAAATCCTAGGCCCCTTTCTGATACAGGGACTGGCTGAATGGCCCCATCTGGAGTAACTGAGAAACTTGCTTGTGAGCCTCTTTTCTTTGTGGAGGAGGAACGTCTGGCATGCCTTTGAAAGGGGCATTGTGTGGAAATAAAACCTGTAACCGTGGTGAATGATATCCAACACCCATCTGTCTTGAGTAATTAAATCCCAATTTTCTTTGAAAAGAGACAGTCTTCCTCCCAAAGGAGCTGCCAGACGAGAATCGACTGGCAGCTGAAAAGGCAGGTCATTGGGTCTGTTTACGAAAGGACTGACCCCTGCCCTCACCAGAAGTCTGAGCAGGTGAACTCCCTGTTCTAGGCCTAAAAGAACCTTGAGCCCTGCCCCTACCACGTCTAGACCTACCCCTAGACTGGGAATCATAAGCAGGATATGTCCACCCCGTAGCAGGCCAATTTCTACTAAACTTGGTGGCTGCACCTGCAGAAACCCTTTAACAGTTTGCATAGACTTAGCTTTGTCCTCCATTTTCTTTAAAACTGCTTCCACAGGCGAACCAAACAACACATCAGACTGTAAAGGAGCATCCAAAATCCTTGTCTTAACATGCTCAGCTAAATTCTGATCCCTCAACCAGGCATGCCTGCGAAGAACAGAACTAGTGGCAGCCACCCTCGAGGAGGCCTGTACAGCATCAAAACCACATTGCAAAGAATGCTTACCCACTTGTTCAGACACATGAACCAAATCCAGCAACTCTTTACACTCAATACCTTCCGCCAAAGCATCCACCTTAGATTTCAATTGAGAAAGGAGATAATTTTGATATTTTAGCATGTGAAACTGACAATTCAACGCTCTCATGGCTAGAGTGGAAGAAGTATATACTTTCTTTCCCCACCTATCCAAAGCCCTTGCCTCTTTATCAGTGGGAACAGGATTTTTAACCACAGAGGCCTTAACACCTTTAGACCCCTGAGAAACAGTTTCTGGATCCGCCCTAGGACTCTTAAACAAATACTTATGAGCTTCGGGCACCCTATAATACCTGTCAGGTTTAACAGGAGCAGGAGGCAAAGAGTCAGGGTTCAGGGAAGCCTCTGCAAAAACATCCTCCACCACATTCAACACAGGAGGTATAGCTAAGGGCCTATGCTGGGGTAAAAACAAGAATTCCCTAAGCCTTTTCCTGGAATCAGAGTAATCCTGGCCTTCCCATTTAAAGTGTTCCCTCATGGAATGCAGAGTCTCTGAAAATGAGAAATCCTCAGGAGGAGAAGCTGTAGGAGTGGAATCATCCACATCAGAATCAGAATAAGGAGGATACTCCTGCAAATCTTCCGCAGAAGACTCAGAAGCCTCTGAACACTGTTCAAAACTATCAAACTCCGGTTCCACCCTAGGCCTCTTATCAGGAGGGGGCATAGAACCTCTAATCATAGTAATCAAATCTTCTGCCATTTTAAGCATATGTTTCTTAGGAACAGAACCCAAAATGCTAGGAGAAGCCCCCACTGAAGCTGAACTTGGCCTACCTCTCAAAGAAGTTTTGGCAACAGAAGGAGAGGCTCTAACTACCTTGGGAAGAGAAGGAAGAATAGTTACCTGAGAAGCCCCCTCAGCCTGGCCTACCTCCTGAGAAGGCACATCCTGTAACAGTAAAGTTTCTGCCTGAGACTCCATGGAAACTCCTGGCAAAACCTCTGGCTCCACAGAGCCTTCTAAAGAACCGACGTCCGGGACTGCCGGTTCATCAACCCTAGGCTTCGCTGTTTGTCCTTGCGCTTCTTGGGCCAGGCGCCGGAGCATCCGGCGGCATTTTATAATTACAACGCTTCCCAAACACTAACCTGGCACAGTCTAACCTCCTCTTAATAGTGCGTTTGTTAAACCTAGCACAAGAGCGGCAACCAACAACGTCGTGTTCAGGCCCTAAACAAGGTATACACAAGGTATGGTAATCCCTATGAGGTATCTGTTTCCCACAAGAAATACAGTTATTCACTTTTTCTGACATCCGTTAAATACTGAGGCAAGAAAAACAAAATGTTCTAACGGGTACTTAGCCAACTCTGCTTCGGTCTGAAACTCCGGTTTCGGAAATATTTCAGAACGCCAACCTGCACTCGCAAAACTGCTTCTGCATCGGACCATGCGGCAAAAAAGACTGAGGATATGACGTCGGTCATGCGCATTAGTACCCTGACGTACTGACGTCAGTCTAATGCGCCCTGACCGACGTCAGCCATATACTCTGGTATTCGGGCCGACTGGACAGCGGACTACACCCAATAGTAAGGACTGCAGCAATGGGGGACGAAGAACATCTACCATAGCATACCATAATGCCTCTGAAAAAGACCAAGAATCTGTTTATTATAAGCCAACCTACATTTACTGATTCCCTCCTTAAACTGTATATCCTAAGCCAACCTACACTCACTGATCCCCTCCTTAAACTGTATATCCTAAGCCGATCTACACTCACTGATCCCCTCCTTAAACTGTATAACCTAAGCCGACCTACACTCAATGATCCCTTCTTTAAACTTTTTATCCTAAGCCGACTTACACTCACTGATCCCCTCCTTAAACTATTTATCCTAAGCTGACCTACAGATTATGTCCCTGACCCCTGACACTGCTGTGGTGATGTCCCACCACAAGGATGGACCTACAACCAACCCAGGAAACTACAAACGTATCTGCTTTATGAGTCTTATCAGTAAAGCTATGGAGTACATCATCATCAGCCTCATAAATCTCATCAAAAGTCTGATTAGGCTTGACCCACAGTAATTTGGCTTTGTAAAGGGTATATCATGCATGCTAAATCTTATCAGCTTCTTAAAGAATGGTCACTTAGGCAGTAGACAGGAGTCACACTTTCCATGCTGCCTATCTTGATCTGGCCAAGGAATATGACAAAATATGACATGATGAAATTGTAAATAATCTAACTGCCTTAAACACTGACCCCTGTGTAGTAAGACGGATAGTCAACTGGCTCAAACACAGAATGCATGTTGCCTGAGTAGGTGACGTCTTCTCTGTCAGACAGAAGGTGACCAGAGCTGTTCCTCAGGGATCTGTGTTAGGCTCCCTCTTGCTTGGCATCTATTTTTCTGACTTTGCTTCTGATATACAACAGTGATCTCTGGCTAACTAAATTAGCCGATGACTGTAAGCTGGGTGCAGTTGTAAGGTTCCCCCGAGGACACATATACCTTCCAAAATGAGTTAGCATGAATCAACAGCTGGTGCATGGAAAAAGGGCTTAAACTAAATGCCAAAATGTTCAGTGTCATCCCCTTCAGAGAACATCAACATACTGCAGTGTAATGCAATGGCAACATCCCATTATCAAGTGAGACAGTGATAGCGATCTGGGCACTTAGCGTCATATCTCTCTCCTTTGAACATCATGTAGCAACTGCAGTTAGAAATCATTCGATATTTTGAAACTAATTTCTAAAGGTATTTTTTCTCAAACCAAGGAAGTCATTGTTCCCCTATCCTAGTAGTACCCATTATAGAATATAATGCATCCTTTGCCGTGTATCTAAATATGCACATTAAAAACTTGGAAAAAAAAACACAAAGACTCCTAACAAAAAGGATTTCTGGTCTCAAAATCAATCCCCTTGTTAGGAGATCTGTACCTCATTTTCTGCACCCTTCGGGATCCTGTTATCCTTGAGATCCTTTTCTTGGTAAGTTAAATAGTGGAAATAAATGCAAGAAGATGGAAGAATAGGTTTTTCACCTAGCATTTTTCTGTGCTTTGGAAGAGGCTCCGCTTGCACATCAGCTTACCGTCTTTCAAATACAGCTGGGACAAATGGATGGGTATTCTCAAATTTACCACAAGATGTACATGCCTTACCATCCTTGTAAGGTAGAAGGCTAGAGTCTGAGGGTGGTTATTGGCAAGGTGCATATGGCTTCTTGTCTAATTGTACTGTATATGACCTAACATTAGAAAGAAAAATAATTTGTGAAAGCACAGGGAACACAGATTTTGATAATTTAGGTAGGCAAATAATATCTGAAACAATGGGGCTCTCGTCTTATCGATTTAATTTTAGTTATCTGGGACTATTTTCGCAAAGGCTCTCTCATCTGTTAAGCCAGAGCTAGGGGTCTCACCTATTACCAGGTCAGAGTTACAGGGTCATTATAAGAGCTCGCCGAGCTTCTAATAGCTGCTGGGTAATACATATATTTGATTTTTAATGTATTTGCTAAGGAAAGATACTATTCCATAAGAAGCAGTGTGAAACTAACAGTTAATAAAAGCAAAGAAGCTCTTGGGAAAAACAGACAACCATCTTGCTTTTCCAAGAGACAGGCAATGATGTCCTTTTCAGGTGGAAAAGAAAATAATTCTACAAATTTTGTTCACTGTGGTTCAGAGAATGTAACTACATTATCTAGTCTAATCCTTATGTGCAGCTAACATTATACCATCCCCTTCCCCTCTCAATTTCTCCACCTGTTCTATGCCCTCATGAATTGATGTGCAAAGTAAAGCATTGCAAAAGAAGAAAAAAAGTGCAGTGAGTTAAGGTAAACATTCAGCTTTAACTTTGGTGTCACCATTAAGGTACAACGCATGTGTTAAAGCAGGAAAAGAACTGTGAAGAGTACACGGACCAGATCTTGCAGGTCAACTTGACACTTGTGATGGAAGGTCTCAAGGGAAGACAGTTAGCTAGAAATGTTCATACACTCCCGTATGGCCAACAGTTTGTTGCTAGCCTGCTTTCAAGATTAGTTATATTTTGACTGCTCTCTTTTCTATTAAAGATTAAAAAGCTTTTCAGTGCACTCAGACTACTGCTCAAACATAAACTTCACTGAAAAATGCTGTTTACAGATTCCACTTCTCAAATGAGGCTACTTTCCAAAGTTCACTGTAATGAGAATTATGAAAAAACAAGCACTTGTGCAATAAATTTCTCCAGAACCTGCTTGAATTATAGAATGTGACCATTATTAGCAAAATAACATATTGAGCAATAAGTCTGTCACAACCATACAAACATCATTGGGAAATACACCCATTATTTTTGTAAGAAGCTAATCAGATATCTTGACCCTTTGACTTTGAACATAAAAATGTGTTCACAGCCATTAATGAAGAGAATCAGCAAAAAGAGACATGGGGAAAAACACCATTTAATACTACTAATGGACACTAGGTAACTGAATACACAGAACGCAAACAAAGGTGTACTTGAAGCATTCACTTTTTCTAAAATTTTTATTCAAGGGTTAACTGTGCTAAGCTAAGGCAACTATACCTACAGTTAACTATCCTGGCGTTTTTTTTTTTTTTTTTTTTTTTTTAATGAATTTACTTGTATAGAAAACAAAATAGCAAAAAGCTACTCCATTCACTAAAATGTCACTGCAAATGAATCCTGTACGAATCGCAGATGACAAACAAATGATCTTAACCTGGTCAACCTTCACAGGCATGGGTGTGTTGTTCTAGGTACAGTGCTAGTGATCAGGGATTTGGCAAAACAACTAGTGATCAGGGATTTGGCAAAACAACTAAGACATTAGAGGAAATAGGCAGGGAGATGGAATGGAAAGGCAGATGGCTTGCTTGTTCATCTTGTGTGGGAAAGGCATGCTAATAAGCCTAGAGGTACTTTTCCTTGGTGGAAGTATTATTGTACATGTACATATACCTTGGTAGGGAATGGACAATGAAAAATAATGTGTTGTTACTACTCTCGTATGCATCCACTGCATGCATTTGTTCACAGTGGTGAAACAAAGCCCCTAAACCTAGCCATCTCAATGGAGCCAGTCGGGATGTGGGGGGGGGGGGGGGGTCACTTCAGTTTCACTACCAGAAGCAACACTGAGCATGTGGATATGGCTACTGCAGTGAGCTTTGACAGATGAAAAAAGAAAGTACTGTTTTGTGTAAAGCATTTATCACAACAACAGATCTTCAAGAAAAAGTCACTATAATAGTAAGGCATATCATCATTTGGGTCTATCTACCTTGTATGTTCTTTTGTCACTGTCAGGGTTTTCACTGGCTGTGCTCATATTAAGATAGCCTACACCATTCTTATGTAAGATATTCTGGGGACAGTGGCTTGTGCAAGAGGCATTCATAAACAGTTTGTCAGCATTGTTAGGAGTCATTTTCTGTTCTTGAAGGCACTTCAAAGAACTGTGACTGTGGTAAGCCATTATCTTTAGTACAACAAAATATAATTTTTTTTAAAAAACTTTTTTCTCCTCTTTACCATCTGATCATCAAACCATCCCAATGGAACACAAGTTTATTCATTCCCTGGTGGTGAAGAATGGAAGAGCCTGTATGGGGGAGACTGTCACCTGGCTAGACATGTGTGTGTGTGTGGGGGGGGGGGGGAGGGCTGCTTGGGCTCTCACCAGAATCCCAGTGTGGAGTGCTTTCTCAATTAAGGCAATAACTCTTCTCCAGGTAGTAACCTGCAAACCTGCATCACCACAGGGACTGCCCAACGCTTCCACTACATTCAAGAACATGCTTTCCCTCACATGTAAGGGCAGGAGAGCTACAGTCACCAGCTTGGCCAGGCAGAGTATATGCCCCTCCCAGATAGTATCTTGCTTTTGGTGCTTCCTGAAACCCTCATCTCAAAACAACAGCATGGCAGGAATAGTTGGCTGAGAAAGCATCTTCTTCCCTTCTCTGGACTGGCACTGCCCATCCTCCCAGCCAAGACCATCAATATCCCAAGACACTTGTTGAGCACGGTTCATCTGAGTTGTAGTTAAGGTTTCATCTTTCTACTCCATCTAGATGACTATAACAAAATATCATGATATAATTTTAACTGTGTATTTAACTAATAGAGGTTGTGATAAATAAAACTACTACATTATATTTGTTTAAAGGCAGGAGATAAGCCTACCTATTCTAGCATTTTAAGTGCACTTCACACTCTACCTTCCATCCCTTCCTACCTTTCTTCTAACCCTTTTTCCATCTATCCCATGCCTCCTTAAATGTGAATGCTCTCGCTCTCTCGCCACTACCCATGCAAGCAGTCCATTCCATGGGTCCAAATTATCTCTGTGAAAAAGGACTTTGGGAGATCCACGCAGTTTAGTTCCTAGAATCTGATACATTTCCCCCTAGTCTCCCTTTATCTTTTCTGTTCAGAAAGATCCCTTCCTATTTGTCTGACATGATCATGTCCTCCTATTTCTTCTCGTTTCAAGCAAGAAGAGTTCTATCTCATCTAACCTGAGGTCACGTTCCTTCCTTGACAAATCATGGATCATTTTATATTTATGTATTTATTTTTATTTAACATTTGTTGACCGGAAAAGTCTGACTAGGACACAGCCTATTTTAAACAGAGGCCCCAAGAGAAATGCTCCAGATGCATGTCTTTGAAATGTGGGAGGAAAGCAGAGCACCTGGAGGAAACTCACACAAATGCATGGAGGAAATGCAGACTCTGCACAAAAGACACTCCCAGCAGAGAATCGAACTGGAGAACGTCTTGCTGTGAGGGGACAATGTTAACCACTCCACCACAGGAAGCTTTCTTCTGGATTCCTTCTAGCAGCCTGATGCCCTTTTCCTTCTATGGCCTCGAGAAGTGCAAACGCATGGGTAAGACCACATCTTAAGTATCCTGTAGACAGTAAGCATAATCATCTTGCTTCTAGAGTCTACCCCCCTAAAGAAACACCCTAACTTGTTGCTGTTGCTACTTCTTTTACTTTACCCCTTGTGGTTCATGCTAACTGTGAACAACATCCTCCTACCCTTTTCTGTTCTTTTTCCATCTGATACTTCATACCAAGGTAGTAATGGCCCAAGTGATGTACTCTGCAATTATTTGCAATAGATCTCAACTGTCACACTTCTTGCAACTTGTTCAGCCTTTCCAAATTCTTCACTATATTCTTCTACTATCATCCACTGCTGTGCCTATCTTTGTCTCACTAGAAAAGAGTTGATCCTATCCTTCATTCCTTCAGAGATATCCGAGGCTACCATGTTGAAGTGTACTGGAACCAGGACAAAACCTTACAGTACTCCATTACTAAATTTTTTAAGCCCTAGAATTTTCCTCCTCATCACCACCATGTATCCTAGCATTCAGCCATGCAATTAGAGCTAAATTTCTTTACTCTGGGTCCTTCTCTTAAGCTTTCCAGTCTTCCAAGCACTCTTCTGTATGGGTCAAAGTCAAAGGCATCACTGAAGTCTAGGTACGCTATACGCCTACTGGTACTACCCTATCAAGTTATGACATAGTCCTGTTAGCCCACCATAAGACATGGTTAGTTTTGACGGATAGCTTCTTCTGGATATGAATCAATGCTGACTGCTATCGTGAAGACTGCTGCCCTCCAGACCTGCTGTTAAGCTTCCACTGAAGATTCTCTTCAAGACACTTGACACAACTTGAATACCCAAAGCATCTTCGCACCAAGAAAATAAAAGGCCTAAATTTATTTAACTTATTTAACATTTTTTACCAGGAAAGTCCGACTTCGAACGAGCCAATTTTCAGCGGAGGCCCAGGAGAAAATGCTCCAGATGCACATCTTTGTAACACGGGAGGAAACCAGAGCACCCGAAGAAAACCCAAACAAATGGAGGGAAGACATGCAGACTCTGCACAG